>NC_072413.2:57969223-58272253 GCF_028858775.2 Pan troglodytes
TTGGATCTTTCCTGCTTTCTCTTGTGGGCATTTAGTGCTATAAATTTCCCTCTGCACACTGCTTTGAATGCGTCCCAGAGATTCTGGTATGTTGTGTCTTTGTTCTCGTTGGTTTCAAAGAACATCTTTATTTCTGCCTTCATTTCGTTATGTACCCAGCAGTCATTCAGGAGCAGGTTGTTCAGTTTCCATGTAGTTGAGCGGCTTTGAGTGAGATTCTTAATCCTGAGTTCTAGTTTGATTGCACTGTGGTCTGAGAGATAGTTTGTTATAATTTCTGTTCTTTTACATTTGCTGAGGAGAGCTTTACTTCCAAGTATGTGGTCAATTTTGGAATTGTTACATATTCTTAAAGACTAATTCTAATTCCTTAAATGGGAACAAAGTAGTAATTTGAAGTCGAATAATGCTATGTCAAGTTTATATTATGTGCATGTGTGTATAATTGTTATTTTGTGAATAACTTAATTTTCAAAACAAGTCAACTAATATGTTTTAGGCAAATAATCAAATGATTAATATATGGCTGTACTCCCACTGGAAAAGATTCAGTCTACTTTGAAGATTCAAAATATATTGAAACTACATTGAAGAATAAACATGAAAATGTGCCCTCACTTTAACCTCACTGCCATTCTCTTTCACCAGGGAATCCACTGTTAACAATTTTATGGGTTTGCTTTCAATCCTTTTTCTACGCATTTACATATATAACAGATACCATTTGACATAGTAGAAACAAGGTCTAAGTATTCTGTGATTTTTTTGCCTTTAACAATATGTTTTGAACATATTTCACTTTAGTACATATAGATGGGTATTTCATTATTTTGGTGGCTGCATATTATTCAGTAATACTAATTTATTCAACTATTCTCCTGTTGATATACTGTGTCCATATTTATTATTTAAAATAATATTTCAGTGAACATCATTGTAGATGTATCTTATACAAATATGGAAGTTTCTCTACAGGATAGATTTGTAGAAAACTTGGGAGTCAAAGGATATATGCATCTTAAATTTTGTTAGATTTTGCCAAATTCTCTCCACAAAGACTTGACTGTTTTACAAATTTCCAAGTGTGTGTGACAGTGCATGTCTCATTACATTTGCCAACACAAGATGTTATCAGTCTCTTTTGGCCACTATGGTGGGCAAAAAACAATATATTTTATTCTTTCATATGCTTAAAATTATTTAGAGTTGTATGAACCAACTGTTATATCTTTTGACCATTTTCTATTAAACTCTGTCTTTCTTGTATTAATTGGGAAAATCCTTACATACATTCTGGATTTTAGTACTTTATCTTAGCCCAGGCATGGTGGCTCATGCCTGTAATCCCAGGAGTTCAAGGTGAGAGGATTGCTTGAGCCCAGGAGTTTGAGACCAGCCTGGGCAACATAGTGAGATCTTGTCTCTACAAAAAATTTTAAAAATTAAAAAAATTAAAAATCATTTATCTTATATATGTTGCAAATATTTTCTGTCACTTGCCTTTTAATTTTAATTGTAAGAAAAACTCGGCCAGGCGCGGTGGCTCACGCCTGTAATCCCAGCACTTTGGGAGGCCAAGGCGGGCGGATCATGAGGTCAGGGGATCGAGACCATCCTGGCTAACCATCCCCGTCTCTACTAAAAATACAAAAGATTAGCCGGCCGTGGTGGCGGGCGCCTGTAGTCCCAGCTACTCGGGAGGCTGAGGCAAGAGAATGGCGTGAACCCGGGACGCAGAGCTTGCAGTGAGTAGAGATCACGCCACGGCATTCCAGCCTGGGCGACAGAGCGAGACTCCGTCTCAAAAAAAAAAAAAAGAAAAGAAAAGAAAAGAAAAACTCATCATTTTGTTCATGTCCTTTGTAGGGACATGGATGAAATTGGAAATCATCATTCTCAGTAAACTATCGCAAGGACAAAAAACCAAACACCGCATGTTCTCACTCATAGGTGGGAATTGAACAATGAGAACACATGGACACAGGAAGGGGAACATCACACTCTGGGGACTGTTGTGGGGTGGGGGGAGGGGGAAGGGATAGCATTAGGAGATATACCTAATGCTAAATGACGAGTTAATGGGTGCAGCACACCAGCATGGCACATGTATACATATGTAACTAACCTGCACATTGTGCACATGTACCCTAATACTTAAAGTATAATAATAATAAAATTAAAAAAAAGAAAAACTCATCATTTTAATTTGTAATTCACAAGTTAATTTTTAAGAGGTCAGCTCTCTCAATCTTATCCTGTATGGATTCTGAATTTTATGTCTTATGTCAAAAAGCCTGTAATAAATATTCTTTATTTTCTTACAATACTTATATAACTTGTTTTAAAGCCTTTAGCTTTTTTAATCCATCTAGAAATTGTTTTATGGTGTGTGAGGTAGAAAGGTGGTCAATTTTTTTAAATGAATAAATACTTACTTAGGCATTATCTTTTCTGCTCTATTTCAAAATACAACCTTTATTGTTAAAATTATTTGCATATATGAGGAATCTGTCTATATGAATCTATTCTGTTCCATTGAACTCTTTCATCTAATTTTGGATCACTATCATATTTGTTTTGGTTATTACAAACTTCATATATCTTGATGTGTGATAGGGCAAATCCCCTTCCTCTGTCCCCACTCATCTTTTAAACTTTTTTTTGACTATTCTTAAACAGTATCTTTTTCCAAATAAAATTTAGAATAGCTTGTCAAGCTCTATTTTAAAATCCTATTAAAATATGATTGAAATTATATTGAATTTAAAACTTAATTTGGTGTGAACTGACTACTTTGCTGTATTGAACTTCTTGTTCTAGGAACATGATAATCTGTCTACTCCATTTACTCAGGTCCTCTCTTACAGTTTTCTTTATATAGGTCTCCAACATTTCTTGTTAAGCTTAGTTCTGGACATTTATATTTCATATTGCTATAATGAATGGGATTATATTAGTCAAGTATGCCTTTAGCAAAAGATACAGAAACCCAGACAAACAGTAAACAGATAGAAGTTCATTTAACTCACATAACAACTCAAGAGATGGGCAATACCTGGCAGTTGTGACCATTCAATGATGTCAGCAAAGACCTTGGTTCCATCATCCTCCTGCTTGCTGCTTTATGAGCTCTTTTGATGTGATGATTCAATTCTTTCTTTTCTGGAAAGTTTGCTTCTCCTAGTTTCTTGGTTATTTCTTCTCTTCCATTCTCTATTAGGCCCTCTGGAATACCCCTATTAGTTAAATATTGGGTGTTCCAAATTGATCCTTCATGCCTTTTAATTTTTTCTCTTCTATTTTATACTCTATTTTTAAATTATTTGTTTTGAAATATTTTCTCAATCTTAGCTTCCACATTGCTAATTTGATCTGCTACCATATCCACTTGGTTCTCACGGTATTTACTAAATTTTTATTTTAATAATTGTTTTTATTTTAGCTTTGAACTGTGTGTCCTTTTCTTTTCCATAGCAGCTTATTCTTTTATCATAGATACTTTATTGTCCTAGATTTTTAAAAATTCTCTGATGAAGCATTCTGGTTTTTTCTAGAGCCAGTTCTGTTTGTTTATGTGGCTCTTGCTCATTCATCCACAATTCTTACCATAATTACTGAATTACCTGATAATTAAGGTAACTAATTGCTCTTTTTTCAAGTTTCTCTGGATCTGATTTTAAAAGTGTTTATCTCCTGCATATTTTTTAGCCAGAGGTTACATTTCTGATCCTATTTACCTGTCAGTTCAGTCCTTTCTGATTTATGTGTCACAATTTCTAGGCTTTTGTAGGTACCCTCTTCACTGTTATGAAATATTTTAAAATTATTTTCTGCCAGTTTTAAGAAATGTTCAGTGGGTGGGAATAGATACACCATGCATAGCCTACAATTTTAATCTGCTCTCATAGATGTCCTAATGTGATTCTGATAATCACAGATATGACTGTATAACTAAAAATGTCAACTAATCTTTTCTACATAGCTTGTTTGTTTTTCAAAATGATAAATACAGCAACTGATTTTGCAATGTTTTTAATACATTTTTTAGGTCAAGGCACCCTCTTTATTTTCTGTATTCAACAATGTTATTCTAGAAGAAAGCAAAAAAAACCCAGAAGTATCAGTATTTTCCAAGGATTTGAAATTTGATGATGAAGTTATAAAAATGGAGCCCAGAATCAAGGCCCGACCAAAACTGATTAGTTTGGATGATAAAACAATACTTTCCCTTGCAAAGACTAGCGTTTACAGTCATATTGTGGTGAGTATTGTGAGGAATACAGCTTTGAGACAGGAATCTTGAATTTGGAATCAGAATCTAGCATATGAAGTCAAAAGATACTAAACTGCCTGTCTGATGATGCCAGGTACAATGCTACCTAAAGCGTCCATTTCTCTTTTTCTACATGGATTAAATCAGTGCTCCCTAGTAGTAATATAATGTGAACCACATATGTAATTTTTACTTCTCTAGTAGCTATGTTTTTAAAAGCTTTTTTAAAAAGTAAAATTAATTTTAATAATACATTTTAACTGAAATATCTTAGTTTGTTTTCTATTTCTATAACAAAATACCACAGACTGAGTAATTTATAAAGAGAATACGTTTATTTAGCTCATCGTTCTGGAGGCTGGGACATCCAAGAGCATGGTGCCTGCATCTGGTGAGGGCCTCTTGCAGTGTCATAAAATGGCAGTGGGCATCACATGGCAAGAAGGCAAGAGCAAGAGAGCCAGAGAGAGCTGATTTTATAACAAATTTACTCCCGAGATAATAGACCCACTCCTCTGAAAGTGACATTAATCCATTCATGAAGGCAGAGGGAGTAAGTTTCCAACACATGAACTTTTGGGGGACACATTGAAACTATAGCACCTGCATATCTAAACTATTATCATGTTAACATGGAACCAGTATGAATATTCATTAATAAGGTAATTTCATCCTGACTCTTAATTCTGAAGTATATTTTACACTCTGAGGACATTAAGACTAGTCACATTTCAAGTGCTCAATAGCCATTTGAGGTGGCCTTCCAATTAGCAAGGGATTTTATTCCTGAATAACCAATCAGCTCTCTTTAATAAGATAAAGGCAGATAAGTTTTAAATAAGCTTCTAGAATTAATCAACATAGAATATGGGATCTTTACAAAATTAATCAACGGAAATCAGGTTACTTATTAAAGTGACTTACTTTATGCCGAGACAATTCTACTGTAGGCCTACTTCTATGTCTGACTTTTAGATGTGTTCATTTCAGATCTGCTGCTACCACTCTATCCAAACTACTATAGTTTCTGACCTAGACTATTACCCCAGCCTTCCAACCAGATTCTCTGTACTCTACTATTGCAATATTGCACAACTCCAGAAGGCAAAATTCACATTATATTCTCTTTAGTGTGCCCTCTGGGTGTCATTCATTATATAACTGAATAGAACTCAATACAAGATAAGGGGAGTAGGATGCCTCTAGAGTTATGCAACAGAGGCCCTGTCCTGTGTCTGTAAATGTGCAGCATAATAAGAGCAATCTTCTGGCTGACAGTACTGAGAAATTATTATTTCTGCACTATAATATCTAGATTTACTATTTTAGTAAGAAATTAGTTTACCTGAGTCAAAAGCATCAATTTAGTGGAGGAAATAGATATGTGAACACATGTAGGAAGCTCAGAGTTACTGGGAGAGATTTATAGAAAGAGGTGAGCTTTGAGTGGATTTTGAAGGACATGAGAAATTTAGTTGTTTACATCTTCCAGAGAGAGAAAATATTCTTACTGTAGAAACATGGTTTTGAAAGATCCAGATGTCTTCAGGGAACACTGAAAAATTTAGTATGCCTAGAATATAGTGTTACAATGGTGGAGGGTAAAGATGTAGGTTGGAATTCAAGAAAGACACAGGAAGCCAGGGCTGGAAGAGTATGAGGTTGTAGCCAAATTAGGATGGATTTTGGAAGCCAAAATTTAAAAGTTTATATTCTTCTGTTTAAGGAACAGACTCCCTTTAAAGACCCTAACTTTGACAGCTTGTGCATGGAATTAATTGAAATCAGACTGGTGGTATGGAAATTCAGTAGAAAACTATTGCACTATCCAAAGGAAAAATCCATTCATTTCTTCACTGGATAACCAGAAAACCAGCTGCACCGTTACATCACCACTACCACTGCCTAAGTCTGCTAAGGCACTGATAGTGGTGATATAATGGTGTGGCCTGTTTGAGAAACAGTTCTACAATCAAATGTATAAAGAAAAGAGGGAAAGCAGGTGATCAACAGTATGTTAGATAGTGAAGCTCTTTATCAGACACATAGGGAAGATGAAATCAGTTGTGGACATGTTAAATGTGAGGTTTCTGTAGAATATATCATGGATGATACCCATATGTGACTTGTAAAATCACTAGTCTGCATAAATTGGCCCTTAACAATTTTAGCTAATTTTGACAGCTATTAGAAATTTAATTGTTTCTCCCTTCTAGGAATTTTGTTATGTCCACAATATAAAGCATAAGATGGTGGTGGTGAATGAAGATAGCTGGGAGATAGATACTTGATACTGTAGTCAGTTGCATTAATACATTGTCTTGTGCCCTTGTTTATTTTGCAAGCTATACATAAATACAGTCTTTACTTGATACCACTCATAATGGTATAAAGACAGAAAAACATATAGGCATCAGGATCTCTCCTTTAGTATAAATGTGTAATAATATTTGTTTTTATATAGCCCAGAATGAAATGGACAAGAAAAGTCTGGGCCAAATTCTGATGTAGGTGTTGTCTTAAACAATCTCCCACCTCCTCCTTTGACCTTCTGTCCTCCTACTTCAGCACCCTCAGCTTTTCTTCTTTGGTTCGGTGCCCTCATACATTTTCCTGCCATCTCTCTTGTGTGAGGTACCCTACCTGATACCCCAAATCTTTAGGGTCTCCATTGTTCACTGGTTAGCCTTAGAAACAGATCTACCCTAATAAGTATCTTAACACATGTATTTATTTTCTAAAAAGAATTTCACTCCAATTGCTGACAAACTTAGACCAAGTGAGAAATCATATTAATCAAGAACCAGGTCTACTGATACTATTACAAATTATTTATCTTTTAACATCATAGATTAGATTTTTTTCTTATTGACTGTTTCTTAATGCTATTTAAAATAACTGCTTTCTTATTTTGTAGTATATTGGCTCAAATAATTGTTCTAAAAATTTTACATATCCACACTTCAGTTTGATGTAGAATGTAACCTGTATTATTTTTTAATGTATATTTTATTTTACTTCAGAGTCTGAATCTACATGGAAACAGCTTGAGTAAATTGAGAGATCTCTCCAAGTTAACAGGACTTCGAAAACTAAACATTAGCTTTAATGAATTTACCTGTTTAGATGATGTATACCACTTGGTAAGAATTGTTCCTTTGAATCTAAAAAAGTGAAACTCATAGAAGCAGAAAGTAGAATGGTGGTTATCAGGGCCTAAGGGCTAGGGGAAATGGGGAGATATTGGTCAAAGGGTATAAACTTTCAGTTATAAATTAGACAAGTTCTAGGTATCTGATGCACAGCAAGTGTGGTGATGGATGTGTTAATTTGATTGTGGTAATCATTACACAGTTATATCAAATCATTACATTGTACACCTTGAACATATTCAAATTTATTCTGCCAATTTAATATTTTTTAAAAACTGTGCTGACTCTGGGCACACTGCCCAGGAGTTAGGCCTGCTCTCAAAGGAACAGCTATAAAATAAAAAGAAAAAACTTTGGTGCAGAAAAAAGATCATGAAGTCAGAGGACAAATGATAAATTGGAATAAGCATTTGAAAAAAGAGCTGTCCTTTTGAAAACATTAATGTAAAATAAAATAATTAATGGATAAATTATTTTTGTAATTATGGCTTCATATCTACCATTTAAAAGATTATACAGCCTAAATCAGCCTAAATACATATACTGTATTATGTTACTTTCTCTAAAACAGGTCTTAGGTTGAACTTTTGTTAGCAGACCAAATCCGTACCAGTGGTCATATCTCATTTCTATCTACTTTAAAATGAATATATTAAAATAACTTCTCAAATTTGCTTTTAAAATGTACTTTGGTGTAATTTCCATTTTTTTCTACTCTTGTTTTCCCACTCTTCTTTCTCTCTTTCTCATGAATCCCTATTTCTTTTTCATTTTGTAGTTCACCACTTCACATCTTAAGATGGTCAGTTCCTCCCATCTGTTCATCCAGGTTATTATTTCTTTCTTTCTGTCTTGTCCTTTGACCTGAATATCACATGCATAGATCTTGTTGAATTTGTGTTTGCCTTCTTGTATATCATAGGACAATACAGGAATGCACATGTACACATAGGCATGGATATTGTCTGGCTTTTATTTTGTTATATATCATATAACAAAAATAATTACATATGTGGTTCCAGAACTGCAACCCAGCATCTCCTGTTTACATGGGTTCCAGGTCACTCACTTATCTCTTCAGAATATGTCATCATTTTCAGCTCTTATTCATTCTTTATTCCAGCTCCTTGCTACTATATCAAAGCCTTTACATTATTTCTTCTACCATTGTAATGGGAGCTGTTTCTTTTACTTATTGGCATTAGGTTTAGATTTAGTGTTAAACTCACTTCCTTTTTCTTTTGGTAGGCCCAAGCCCTTTTAAGTAAGTAGAATCCCTGAGAGTCTGGATTCAGTATGCAACTACGGGAAAAAGGTATTTTAAAAGAGGTCTCAGGACTGTATGTAGATTGTTGGTATTTTTATTTTTTTCTATTTATTTGCCAGCACTTCCAAAATTACGACAGTCATTATAATTTTGCTTAGGAACAGATTTAAAGAGTAAACTCATTCAAGACACTTAGATAGAGAGTGAGCTTAGCCAGCTGCCCAGCATTTATTTTGCCATGTGGTGGTGGTGTTCAACTTTAATACAAAAATTATTTTCATTATCATAGCCTCACAGTCTACTTGTTAAATGACTATTACCTTAGTCATTTTACAGATAAGGGAACTGGGTAAGTTTTATGCCAAAGTGGTATTTTCAAATTTTAGGATGAGTAAAGGTGGCTAGCTATAGACCTTTCAAATGTCAAGTCTCTAAAAATGACTCTAAGGATATTAGAGGTGGCCAGAGAGAGGAGAAACTCTACATGGATGTCTATGTGTATTTTTTCATCTTTTTATTATAAAATACAACACAGATACAGAGAATTGCATGCTATATATATGGCTTAGTACATTGTTGTAAGGTGAAAATGCTTGTAATCAGCACCCAGATCAAGAAATAAAATTTTGCCACCTAGGGCAAAAGCCTCTTCTATGTGCCCCATGCCTTCCTCTCTCCACAAGAAATCATTATCCTAACCTCTGTAGTAATCGTCTTCCTGGATTTTTTCCTGATAGTTCTGTCACCCAAATGTACATCCCTAGCACAATAGTTTGGTTTTGCCATTTTTAAAAAATGTAACTGCGTTTTTTTTGTTGCTTTTGGCAACCAGTTACATTATTTGTAACAACTTGTTATCATTACAGAGGAAGTTTATATGCATTGTATAAAAACAGAAAATGTAGGCCAACAACAAAACATTCTCACCACCCAGAGATCAACCTTAACTTCTTTGTACTCTGTCTTTTAAATCTCTTTTAATTGATAGATTTCCCTTCCATTTCTCATAGTTTATCTCTAGAAATACTTGAGCCATTCGACCCAAAGAGTTTCCAGCAGCCTGGGATTTGCTTACTTAAGATACATCGCTATATGCCTCCCATCTTCTATATTTCCTGCAAATTGGCAAGTGGATCCACAGATAGGATCAGACCCAGGTTCCATTTTTCTGGCAAAACTAATGTTTGACAAGACTGTAGGAGACACATGATATCTTATTGTCTCACTTGTGTGATGCCAAAAGCCATTATTACTTAATGCCATTGGGGATTACAAAATGGTGATATTCTTATTCTATCATTATTTCATTTATTATTTGGAATACTTTTACAAAGAGACATTTCTCATTATCTATTATTTTATTTCCCAGTGGTAGCATTCACATAGAAAGTACAGAATAGATGCTTATCCACCAGTTTTCAAGATAATGAATTTGTTCCCTATCATTTCCCAAAGTGAGCAACTCTTGTTTTAATAACAGTATGAATGCAGGGACTTAACAATATTTGATTATATTCAATCCATTGTAATTTTTATCATGGTTGAAGCTCAGATTGTCTCATCTTTAACCAGTGGGAGCTTTTCAAAGTTAACTTCTTTTGCCTTGACCCTAATGGCCTTTGATAGCTTATTTGACATTGGTATAAAAAGATGTTCCATACACATCTTATATATTTTCTGTTGCAGACACAGTATCAGCCATGTCTTCAAGAAACCTTAGTTTCTTTTAGAGAGAAGTGGTCCTTCAGAAACACAATCCAATTGGTCATAATTTCTAGGTATTAGAAATTATGACTGACTGGAAACTGGACTGAACTTGTTGGAAGGGATATGAATATATGTGTGCATGTGTGTTGCATGCGCGCACGCATGCGTGTGTATAAATAACCTTATGAATTTTTTATACTTCCAATTCAGGTTCAAGACCACAAAGCTTTCAACTTCTTCTCTATTACTTACATATATATACTTTTCTCATACCAAGAATCCTGATTCTTAAGGATACAAGATGATAGAATATTTAATAATTACTCATTGTTTTATCTACTGTCGTACACGCAACAGTGTCATAATGACAGTACTTATACTATTATTAATATCATTTACTGCAAAGATTTTCTAAAAATTTTGTGTATGTTCTTCCCATTCTTCCCTATTTTAAAAAATAATTAAAATAATTATACTATAACTATATTGTCACCGCATGTAGCCTTATGCTCTGTACACTCTCCCTTTTAATTCATTGGTAATTGTATATTTACTTCTCATCACCAGTCTTTATTTTGGTATCTTTCTAAACATTTTGATTGTCTGAAATATATCCTATTATAGATCATAGGAATAATATCCCTTCAGTTACTGAATGTTAATAACAGTTTAGCTATGTCCTTTATACTTGAAAGGTGGTTTTGCAAGATATAAAATCTTTGGCTCACAATTTATTTTTTTGGGGCATCTTAAATGATACTTCATTTTCTTCTATCACAAAGTATTGTTGTAGAAAGTCTGATGAGAATGTATGATTTTTTTACCCTTTATAAGTCACAAGCTTTTCTTCCTTCTAGATGGCCAAATAACTTTTTTAGTTTTCTTTAAAGTCTAATAAGTTTACTAGCATTTGTCTTAGTGTTGGTTGTTCTGGGTTTTTTTTTTCAGATTCACAGTATGATCTTCCAATATATAGTTTAAAATCTTTTTTTCTTTCAGGAAAGATGTTTTAAATTTGAATTTTTAAATCAATTTTTCTGTTTCCTTGCTGTTGTCTTCTTCTTCAGGGACTCCCATTATCCATATGTGAAATCTTCTTTATCATCAGTATTTGTCACTTTCTCTTGAATCCTTTTTGTCTCTTCATTCATTTCTTATCTTAAATTTTTTTCACTTTTTCATCTTGTATTTCTCTTAAAAGTGTTATCTATTTTTTATTCACTCTTGGATATGACTAATTTAGTGTTTATTTCTTAAATTATTTTATTATTTCATTTCATTGTTTCTGGGTCCTTTCACTCCACGTTTTAAAACACTTTTTTCGTTTTTGTAATTCAGATTTATATTGTTATTTTATGTCTCATATCATTCTTAACATCTTTTAGTTTGTTTTAAAACGGTAGGTTAATAGTCATGATATACTTCTTGAGCATATTTTTCTGGTGTACTTTTTTGCTACCAGCAATATTAACCTCTGTCTTCCCCCTCTCCACACTCCCACCATAGCTTTGTCTTGAATTTGACCTCAGTACTTTTCTCTGCTCATTTGTAAGTGAAATTAGTTTTTCTTAACTTTTAAAATGAGGTAGGGTTCAGGAAAGTTTTTCTAACTTCACAGATCTTCCTCTTCTGTTGTTTATATGTACTGTTTAAAATTTGTAATGCTTACTCTGAGATTTTTTTGGCTCTACTCCAATCCTCCACTTTAGTCTAGACCTTCCTTTTTTTTTTTTTTTTTTTTTTTTGAGACGGAATTTCACTTTTGTGGCCCAGGCTGGAGTGCAGTGGCGCAATCTTGGCTCACCGCAACATCCACCTCCTGGGTTCAAGTGATTCTCCTGCCTTGGCCTCCCGACTAGATGGGATTACAGGTGCACACCACCACACCCAGCTAACTTTGTATTTTTAGCAGAGATGAGGTTTCTCCATGTTGGTCAGGCTGGTCTTGAACTCCCGACTTCAGGTGATCTGCCCACCTTGACCTCCCAAAGTGCTGGGATTACAGGCATGAGCCGCTGTGCCCAGCCTACATCTTTTTTATTCACCTCTCTTGTCCTTATCCTGTTTCATTTTGAGTTTAGCCCCAGCAGTTTCTTCTATGAGAAGGATTCTGTCTTGAAGAGAGTCCTAGTGGAATAGTTTTTAGATTCATAGGGGCTCGACTGCTCCAGGGACTGCTTTCTTCAGACCTTTCTTTTTTCTTTTTCTTTTTTCATTTTTAGACAGGGTCTCACTCTGTCACCCAGGCTGGAATGCAATGGCATAATCATAGAGTACACTGCAGCCTCAACTTCCTGGGCTCAAGTGATCCCCTTGCCTCAGCCTCCTGGGTAGCTGGAACTACAGGTGCATGCCACCACACCCTGCTAATTAAAAAAAAAAAACAATTTTGTAGAGATGGGGTTTCACTATGGTGCCTAGGCTGGTCTCAAACTCCTGGTCTCAGGCAGTTCTCCTGCCTCAGCCTCCCAAAGTGCTGGGATTACAGGAGCCACTGTACCAGGCCCCTTCAGACCTTTTTACTGTGGATCCCATGAACTCATCTGGTATTGAAGAGAACAAAACTCCTCCCTATTTCAATTGCTATAAATTGGTCTCCACACATTCCAGTGAATATTTGTTGACTGTTTTGGGGCTCTCCTGTTTTCAGGTCCATCAGATGCTGCCCTGACACTTCCTTCTTCTCCCACATGAATACCATGCAGGTCTTGTGTTGATGGTGGTTTATCTCTACCAACTTCTTTTGGAGCCTATAGAGCAACCTTGTCATGTAGTTTTGTTGTAAACGTTGTCCATGAAAATTTGGTTTTATCTATTTGCTCTGTTTTTATGTGTGGATTCACAGCATTTGAAAACTTCTGTTGCCTCTGCCTCTATATTCTCTAATACTTGGTTTTATATGCATGTGTACTATTATGTTTATTCCAGTATTGTAAAAGGTTATGATCTAATTGAATCACTCACTTATAATTCCTATCTTTTAAGTTTTTAAATTTGCTTTGGGATACTCATCTTTACTGTCATTTTCCTTAAGTGTGTACTAAAATGGACAATTTCTATGCCCTTCTTGCATGCTTCTCATATAAATGAGGTAAGTTGGTTCTACTAGGTTGTAGAAAGTAAATGTATCGGGGCAGAGCCAAGATGGCCACATAGGAATATCTCCAGTCTACACTCCCAGCATGAGCGATGCAGAAGATGGGTGATTTCTGCATTTTCAGCTGAGGTACTGGGTTCATCTCACTGGGGAGTGTCGGAAAGTGGGTGCAGAACAGTGGGTGCAGCACACCGAGTGTGAGCCAAAGCATGGTAAGGCATTGCCTCACCCAGGAAGTGCAAGGGGTCAGGGAATTCCCTTTCCTAGTCAAAGAAAGGGGTGACAGATGGCACCTGGAAAATCAAGTCACTCCCACCCTAATATTGCACTTTTCCAATGGTCTTGGCAAACAGCACACCAGGAGATTATATCCCGCGCATAGCTCGGAGGGTCCTACGCCCATGGAGCCTCACTCATTGCTAGCCAAGCAGTCTGAGATCAAACTGCAAGGCAGCAGCGAGGCTGGGGGAGGGGTGCCCGCCATTGCCCAGGCTTCAGTAGGTAAACAAAGCAGCCCAGAAGCTCAAACTGCGTGGAGCCCACCACAGCTCAAGGAGGCCTGCCTGCCTCTGTAGACTCCACCTCTGGGGGCAGGGCATTGCCAAACAAAAGGCAGCAGAATCCTCTGCAGACGTAAATGTCCCTGTCTGACAGCTTTGAAGAGAGTAGTGGTTCTCCCAGCACGCAGCTGGAGATCTCAGAACGGACAGACTGCCTCCTCAAGTGGGTTCCTGACCCCTGAGGAGCCTAACTGGGAGGCACCCCCCAGTAAGGGCAGACTGACACCTCACATGGCTGGGTACTCCTCTGAGACAAAACTTCCAGAGGAATAATCAGGTAGCAACATTTGCTGTTCACCAATATCCACTGTTATGCAGCCTCCACTGCTGATACCCAGGCAAACAGGGTCTGGAGTGGACCACCAGCAAATTCCAACAGACCTGCAGCTGAGGGTCCTGACTGTTAGAAGGAAAACTAACAAACAGAAAGGACATTCACACCAAAACCCCATCTGTACGTCACCATCATCAAAGACCAAAGGTAGATAAACCCACAAAGATGGGGAAAAAACAGAGCAGAAAAACTGGGAACTCTAAAAATCAGAGTGCCTCTCCTCATCCAAAGGAACGCAGCTCCTCACCAGCAACGGAACAAAGCTGGACGGAGAATGACTTTGATGAGTTGAGAGAAGAATGGCTTCAGACAATCAAACTACTCAGAGCTAAAGAAGGAAGTTCGAACCAATGGCAAAGAAGTTAAAAATCTTGAAAAAAAATTAGACGAATGGCTAACTAGAATAACCAATGCAGAGAAGTCCTTAAAGGACCTGATGGAGCTGAAAACCAAGGCACAAGAACTACGTGACAAATACACAAGCTTCAGTAGCCAATTCGATCAACTGGAAGAAAGGGTACCAGTGATGGAAAATCAAATGAATGAAATGAAGCGAGAAGAGAATTTTGGGAAAAAAGAATAAAAAGAAATGAACAAAGCCTCCAAGAAATATGGGACTATGTGAAAAGACCAAATCTACGTCTGATTGGTGTACCCGAAAGTGACAGGGAGAATGGAACCAAGTTGGAAAACACTCTGCAGGATATTATCCAGAAGAACTTCCCCAATCTAGCAAGGCAGGCCAACATTCAAATTCAGGAAATACAGAGAACGCCACAAAGATACTCCTCAAGAAGAGCAACTCCAAGACACATAATTGTCAGATTCACCAAAGTTGAAATGAAGGAAAAAATGTTAAGGGCAGCCAGAGAGAAAGGTCGGGTTACCCACAAAGGGAAGTCCATCAGACTAACAGCTGATCTCTCGGCAGAAACTCTACAAGCCGGAAGAGGACAGTGGGGACCAATATTCAACATTCTTAAAGAAAAGAATTTTCAACCCAGAATTTCATATCCAGCCAAACTAAGCTTCATAAGTGAAGGAGAAATAAAATACCTTACAGACAAGTAAATGCTGAGAGATTCTGTCACCACCAGGCCTGCCCTACAAGAGCTCCTGAAGGAAGCACTAAACATGGAAAGGAACAACCGGTACCAGCCACTGCAAAAACATGCCAAATTGTAAAGACCATCGAGACTAGGAAGAAACTGCATCAACTAACGAGCAAAATAACCAGCTAACATCATAATGACAGGATCAAATTCACACATAACAATGTTAAACTTAAATGTAAATGGGCTAATGCTCCAATTAAAAGACACAGACTGGCAAATTGGATAAAGAGTCAAGACCCATCCGTGTGCTGTATTCAGGAAACCCATCTGACCTGCAGAGACACACATAGGCTCAAAATAAAGGGAGGGAGGAAGATCTACCAAGCAAATGGAAAACAAAAAAAGGCAGGGGTTGCAATCCTAGTCTTTGATAAAACAGACTTTAAACCAGCAAAGATCAAAAGAGACAAAGAAGGCCATTACAGAATGGTAAAGGGATCAATTCAACAAGAAGAGCTAACTATCCTAAATATATATGCACCCAATGCAGGAGCACCCAGATTCATAAAGCAAGTCCTTAGTGACCTACAAAGAGACTTAGACTCCCACACAATAATAACGGGAGACTTTAACACCCCACTGTCAACATTAGACAGATCAACAAGACAGAAAGTTAACAAGGATATCCAGGAATTGAACTCAGCTCTGCACCAAGCGGACCTAGTAGACATCTACAGAACTCTCCACCCCAAATCAACAGAATATACATTCTTCTCAGCACCACACTGCACTTATTCCACAATTGACCACATAGTTGGAAGTAAAGCACTCCTCAGCAAATGTAAAATAACAGAAATTATAACTGTCTCTCAGACCACAGTGCAATCAAACTAGAACTCAGGATTAAGAAACAAATTTACAAGAAAAAAAAAACCCCATCAAAAAGCGGGCGAAGGATATGAACAGACACTTCTCAAAAGAAGACATTTATGCAACCAAAAGACACAGGAAAAAATGCTCATCATCACTGGCCATCAGAGAAATGCAAATCAAAACTACAATGAGATACCATCTCACACCAGTTAGAATGGCGATCATTAAAAAGTCAGGAAACAACAGGTGCTGGAGAGGATATGGAGAAATAGGAACACTTTTACACTGTTGGTGGGACTGTAAACTAGTTCAACCATTGTGGAAGTCAGTGTGGTGATTCCTCAGGGATCTAGAACTAGAAATACCATTTGACCCAGCCATCCCATTACTGGGTATATACCCAAAGGATTACAAATCATGCTGCTATAAAGACACATGCACACGTATGTTTATTGCGGCACTATTCACAATAGCAAAGACTTGGAACCAACCCAAATGTCCAACAATGATAGACTGGATTAAGAAAATGTGGCAAATATACACCATGGAATACTATGTGGCCATAAAAAATGATGAGTTCATGTCCTTTGTAGGGACATGGATGAAGCTGGAAACCATCATTCTCAGCAAACTATAGCAAAGACAAAAAACCAAATACTTCATGTCCTCACTCACAAGTGGGAATTGAACAATGAAAACACATGGACACAGGAAGGGGAACATCACACACCGGGGCCTGTTGTGGGGTGGGGGGAGGGGGGAGGGATAGCATTTGGAGATATACCTAATGTTAAATGACGAGTTACTGGGTGCAGCACACCAACATGGCACATGTATACATATGTAACAAACCTGCACGTTGTGCACATGTACCCTAAAACTGAAAGTATAATAAAAAAAAAAAAAGAAAATAAATGTATTATTGTTACAGTGTTCATCATTCCTGGCCTTGCCTTGTGTTATCAGTGTACTTAAACTAAGGCTTTCTTTATGCAGTGGAAGGACTGGGATTCATAAGTCATAGAAAATAAATACACCATATAGTTGTATGGAATTTTTCAAAAATCTAAACAAGATATCCACATAAGGCAAATTGAAATGTAATAAGCCGCATGTCTGTCATTCACTATCAGGAAAAGAGAATATCTGGGAGAAGGAAATAGACAGAGATGTTTTCTCTGAAAATAGCTCCACCATAATTAGTGTTGACTAGGGAAAGACGAAGATAAATGGCTATTTGCAACCTTGATCTAGATAACAATTACAATTCTAATTTTTTATTGAAATAATACTCAATATCTTATCTTTCTGAATGAGAAATCTGTTGTTAAGTTGTTCCTGATGTCTAGAGATAGCTAAGCTACATTTAGAGAATAAACCAGTATCCCAAGAAAATTTAAGAGGTGTTTTGAGTTTTAATCTTTGTAAGTTGTACTGTACTGTACTGTAACTCGAGAGATTTTTAAACTGAATCAAAAGAAATATTAAAACAAAATGCTATTGCAAAACTGAAATACTGTTTCATGAATATTTAATGAGTTCCTGGAATCTGTTTTATATCCTGAAGATAACAGAAATAAAGATTCCCCCCCTGTTTTCAAGGGGTGGAAGAAGACAGGTGTTTTTTTTGTTATATTTTATTTTATTTTGTTTTTGAGATGGAAAGTTGCTCTATAGCCAGGCTGCAGTGCAGTGGCATGATCTTGGCTCACTGCAACCTCCGCCTCCCGGGTTCAAGCGATTCTTCTGCCTCAGTCTCCGGAGTATCTGGGACTACAGGTATGCGCCACGATGCCCAGCTAATTTTTGTATTTTTCGTACAGATGGGGTTTCACCATGTTGGCCAGATGGTCTCAATTTCTTGACCTCGTGATCCACCCGCCTCAGCCTCCCAAAGTGCTGGGATTACAGGCGTGAGCCACCGGGCCCGGGCAGAAGACAGTTATATTTTTATGATGTGTGGTTCCCAAATGCTGGTCTACAGGCAGGTGCCACAATGTGGGACAAGTTTTCACCAGCTTATGATGAAAATTGGGAACAGAAGGGCCATATAGTAAATTCTTATAAAGCCTAATTCACTTTACTTAAAGGTGTTTTTTTTTCCTAAAGTTATGGCCTTAATAGTTTTTTACTGCCAAATATCCTTTTGTTCAAGAAATGATGATAGGAAGTGATAGTTTTTGTTTTGTTTTGCTAATGCTTGCTTCTGATAATAAAAAGTCAGTAACTCTGTTCATTTTCAGAAATTTTTTAAGGTTTTGATTCAACTCTTGAAACGTGAACCACTATAAGAAGTTCTGTCCCAACAATAAGAATTATACCTTATAAAGGAATGACTAATTCCATTCTGGATTAAAAGAGTTGTTTGAATTAAGTTGTAGAGAAATCAAACATAACAAATTAAAGTCTTAGAGATTTTTTACAAACAAGTAAGATGAAGATATGAATAGATAAATAGCCAAAGACAAGAAAGGCAATAAACAAAAAAAGAATTTAAAAATGACCAGTATAAACACATAGAAAAATGTTCAACTTCACCAGTAATAATGTAAATTAAAATAAGGCAGGTGGATCAGTGAGTATTTGAGAAAATGGGTATTCTCATTGTCTACTGTTGGAAGAAAATGTTGGTACAAACTTCCTTGAAATCTACTTGGCAGTATTTATCGAGAGTCTTAACAATACAGAAAGTCTAAGAACCAGTGATCCTGTTTCCAAAAACCTGTTCTGAAAAATATTTTGGAGCTGCAATTAGAGAATAATTCTCACGGATGTTTGTTGCTGTGTTGCCAACAGTTAGAAACATAAAGATCTATAGTAAAATGTTTTTTAAAATTATGATCACATAGTCAAATATCATGCAGTCATAAAAAATCATCTTTAAGAAGATCTAATAATGTGAAAAAATGTTAAAAGGATACAAAATTATATATGTTTTACATAAGAAAAAATATGTGCATATAATAAAAAACAATGCTTTCAGTGGTTCTTTCTGAGCAATAGGATTATATATGTTTTCTATTTTTTCTTTTCATTTATTTGCTATATTTTCCAAATTTCCAACAAGGAACATGTGTTACTTTTATGATTTAAGAAAATTATTATTTAAAAGTATGCACTTTTTAAAAAGAAAATTATTAGTATTAAGTTAACAGGTTTAGTTTCTAACTCTGAAGATGAACCTTTTTAAAGCAGGCTATGGGGCTCAACAGTATAAACAAGAAGCCTATATATTAAAAAGTACATTTTGTTTGTTGGGGATAAATTATCTTGACAGTTTCTTTATGTCTTCTCTCCTATGAAAACAGACATTGCCACTCTGTGTTACAAGGGTAAAATATGAATTGAAAGAGAATTACTAAAACATAATACCTGTAGCTCTTTAGACAAATACATATGTTGATACCATCATTGCAACATAACTACTGTTTATGTGTCCTGTGAGGATTACCAGGAAGTGTGTAAAGTATGTAAAGAACCACAGAGAAACTATTTTGTAAATACAAATTATGATTCTCTTAGCATCACTTTTATTTATATGTGTTGCAGTATAACCTTGAATATTTGGATGCAAGCCATAACCATGTGATAACCCTTGAGGGATTTAGAGGTCTGATGAAACTGAAGCACTTAGACTTGAGCTGGAATCAACTGAAAAAATCTGGCGATGAAATAAATATGTTATGCAAACACATCACAAGCCTTCTCACTCTTGATATTCAACATAATCCATGGCAAAAGGTATGCCACAGACATGTTACTAAAAAGCAAACATTTTTATTTCAGAGCCATTTCCCTACTAACTTTACTATTTAGTAATAGCCAGAGATAGGCAAAGTGTCTTCGTTTTTCTAGACTTCCTTCCTTGAAGTCATTCATAAATTGGATTTAATGTACTGATCAAATGAATCAGATGTTACTATAAGAAAAGACTATAATTTCATGTCAGATTTTTTGTAACCTCTAATAGATTGAGAACATTATTGCTTTTAGGCATTGATGTCATTGCCATTTGCAAACCTCCAGATATTTTATATAGTTCAGTGTGCCAGAACTCTATTTTAATGAGTCATAGGAACCAAGAATAATATAATACAGTGAGAGGGGCATACTATTAAGGAAGAAACATAATTTGATTTATAATATATCCTAATCTGTGGTTGAACAACATGTTTTACAATTTTATTTTGCATTTTGCATTATTCACTACTTGTTTTCTTTTTTAAGTCCAGAAATCATCTCCCCTCATAAACCTGCATTATAAAGTCTTATGTTCTCTTAGAAAAAGAAAATCTGAACATTATTTTTTCTCATTACAAAAATATGCAGATTAATGCTAGGTAATTTCCATATTCCATGACTATATTTAAGTATATCTTCAAGTATTTAAAATAAGTCCCAAGATTATAAAGTCAAGAATCTTCCTTTCTCTGCCTTTAAAAGATGTATATCAGGCTGTGTTCAGCCTTTAAAAAGGAAACTAAGCACAGTAGGTTCTATTAAATTGACCATATTACTAAGTTTATATTGTTGTATTTCTTCTTTTTTGCTCAGTAAAAGTGAAGAATATTTTTCTTTTGCCAAAGCATATTTCCTGGATGATCACAGTACAGCTATCTCTCTGTTGCCAAATTGGATTGTCAAGGGCTCAAGATCCGTATTGAATCACACATGGAGATGACTATCTTACTGCTGATCTAGATAAACAGGAGTCACTACAGTTGTTCTTTTAACACTTTTCACCGCAGTCACTTTTCAATAGCTTATGGGATTTCCCTTCCTCATCAGAGTAGAATCATCAACCTTCAAACAAACAGATTAATTATTAAATATAATTTCAACTATTATTTAAATAATTAAGCTTTTTTAGGTATATGTAATGAACAAGGAAATGTATGATTTTGAATTATATGGAAAGACATGAAAACAGTCATTTTCATGCCATAAAATATTTAACAGTTTATTAAAAAATTTTTTTTTGTTTTTCCCAAGCCAGCCACATTGAGGCTGAGTGTTATTGGCAGATTAAAGACTCTTACCCACTTAAATGGAGTCTTCATTTCTGAAGAAGAAGCAACAGCAGCTATGAAATTTATTGCAGGAACAAGGATTACTCAGGTTGGATTTTACTGTTTACTATTCATTGTGCTATTTAGAACATACAGATAATATTTTGCATACTCTTTTTCTGTCATTAAGATTTTATAGTCCCTCTTAGCCTATTAATAAAAAATTAATATAGAGCAATCATACCACTTGGTATTTTTTCTGTTTAAATGTATCTCATTTAAATACCAAATCATTGTATGGATTCTCTTGACTATCCATGAACACTACACAAAAATACCTCTAGGGTAACTGCTTTTTTACCAGTCACCTGAACTCACCAGAGCCCTTTCTAGAGCCTACATGAAAATAAGCAACTGTCTGAGGATAAGGTAAGCTTAGAGGCCTTCAGAAAGCATTAGTGAATTATCTATCTACTTAATATTAACATTATATTTGTTTGGCTGAAAGGAACAAAATCCATTAACATGGAAGGAGGGGAAATACCTTTGTTATCCATATTAAGAATGCTGTACTTTAGCCAAAGTAGCTTCAACATCCTAAATATATCTACACTAGTTTTCTAGTTGTTTACTTTTTGTGGAGTATCTGAATATTAATTCCTTAGGCAATATAATGTTTAGTTTTGGATCTATTCAAAATTTTGAAAAGAAACTTTTTTATTGGTAAAAAAATAATAATAACACTCCTAAAGAAGAGCTGGGAATTTACCCTAAGAAAAGAACTAAAAATAGAACTACCATTCCACTCAGCAATCCCATTTCTGGGGCTATAACCAAAAGAAAATTAATTGTTCTACTAAAAAGACACATGCATTAATATGTTCATTGCAGCACTATTCACAATAGCGAAATCACAGAATCAACCTAGGTGCCCATCAGTGGTGGACTGGATAAAGAAAACGTGGTAAATGTACACCATGGAATGCTACACAGCCATAAAAAAGAATGAAATCATGTTCTTCGCAGCAACATGGATGCAGCTGGAGACCATTATCCTAAGTGAATTAACACAGAAACATAAAACCAAATACCACAAGTTCTTACTTATAAGCGGGAGCTAAACATTGGGTACACATGGACATAAAGATGGGGACAATACACATTGGAGAATACGACAGGGAGGAGGGAGATGGGCAGAGCTGAAAAATTACCTATTAGGTACTATGCCCACTACCTGAATGATGGGTTCAATCCTATCCCAAACCTCAACATTACGCAATGTCTCCTTGTAACAAACCTGCACATGTACCCCCTGAATCTAAAATGAAATTAAGAAAATTAGTTTTTTAAAAAGAAATCAAATCCTGCTAAAATCCTTTAAGACAATGTGGTATTGGCACAGAGCTAGACAAATAGACCAATGGAACAGAATAAAGACCTAATATAGACTGTGGAAACTTTATAAATAACAGAGCTGCCTTTGTAGATCAGGGAGATTATTCAATAAAAGGCATTAAGGACTTTATTGTAAAAGGCAAAACCAAAAATTTTTTTGAAGAAAATATGAAAGATTATCATTATGACCTTGAATTTGTGAATAATTTAGTAGGCAAGAAACAAAGAGCATAAACCATAAATAATTGGACATGTCTACATTAAAATTAATATATCTTTTTTTAAAGAAAGTGAAAAGACAAGCTACATACTGGGAAAAGAAATTTGCGACACAACTGTCAAAAGATATTCTTTATATATCCAGAATATATAAGGAAAAAGACAACCAGCCGAACAGAAATATGTGCCAAAGATCTGAACATACACTTCACTGGAGAGGAAATCAGAACAGCCAATTAACTTAGGAAAAGATACTCCACCATATTAGCATTCAAGAAAATGAACATTAAAAACACAATGACCTACGAATTTTTGCCAGTTTTATAGATGAGCAAAAACTTTAAAGTCTGACAATACCAAGTTGTTGCAAGAATATGAAGTAAAAGTGTAATTTTTCTGAAGTGGTACAACCACTCTGGAAAACAATTTGACATTATTCAGTAAAGCTGATGTATATTTGTGTGTGTGTGTGTGTGTGTGTGTGTGTGTGTGTGTATGTATTCTACAACCCAGCAATTTTACTTTACTTAGGTGCATATACTCTAAAGAAACTCTTGCATGTATGTACCAGGAAACATGCACAAGAATATTCATGACAACAGTGTTTATAATAGCAAAAACTGAATCAACCCCAATGTTCATTGACAGGAGAGTCATTAAGGGAATACTATACACAGGACATATGAATGAACTACAGCTACATAGAGAAGCTTAGATGAATCTGATGAATATGATATTGAACAAAAAAGGCAAGTCATAAAGAATACATACATATTATTCAATTTACATGAAGTTCAAATATGTGCAAAACTAAATGATATATTGTTTATGGACACAGACATAGGACTATAAAGAAAGCAAGTGAATGGTGGACAAAACATTTGAGAAAATGATCACTTCTAAAGAGAAGGAAAGAAAAGGGCTTAGGATCGGGCCCACAGGGTGCTTGTAATCTATTCATAATATTCTAGCTCTTAAACTGGTTTCATGGGTGGATTCTATGTGTGTTCATATTATAGTAATCATTTTACAGTCTTATAAATATTATCTTGTAATGGTTCCACATTTGCTAAAACAAGAAACAATGTAATTAAAATGTATCTAGATATTGAAAACAATTTAAGGCAAAGGAAATGTTACATTTTATAATTATTTATTGGGCCACTCATCTTCCCTGGAAACAATAATTTTAACTATATATCAACTAACCTCTGTATACTGTTTCCTTTTATGATTGTATTTTTTAAATTTTATTAGTTATCTCTCTTACGGCATTCTAGTACTAAAGAGGAGAGACCACGGATACTTAGTATATGGCCTTCTGCCAAAATTCTGACGCAGATTTCAAAGTTAGGACCTCATTTACATCCGAGTGGAAACTGCTACTTGAAGGTAAAGGCTAATTCTATTAAACCTAATATAAAGCTTAATTTAAATCTATTTTTAAGTCAGTGTTGGTCTGTGTATCATAAAGAGGGCACAGATAGGTAAGGGACAGAAAGCTGGAAGAGATTAATTAAAATAGGGAAGAAACACTTAAGATCTACCCTCTTGGCAAATTTCAAGTATACAATACCGTATCGTTAACTTTAGTCATTAACTTTAGTCGTTAAAGTTATCGTTAACTTTGGTGTTGTACATTAGGGTCTCTAGAAAGTATTCGTCTTGCATAACTGAAACTTTGTACCTCTTGACCAACATCTGCCCATTTCCCATTGCCCCCAGCCCCTGGCAACCACTATTCTACTCTCTCCTATGAGTTTGACTATTTTAGAGTTCATATATAATTGAGATTATGCAGTTTTTAATTTACAATGTATGCTTATATCAAGTTATACATCTTTAATATATGCAATTTTAAATTGTCAATTACACTTCAACAGAGTTGGAAAAAATAAAAATAAGAAAGACATTGTTATTATTAGTAAAAAGTAATACATTTGTCATATTCCAAAAAATAAAAAACAGGGAGGTCAAGTCATGAATGGCTATGTCAGATGGGCTGGGCCTTGACTGCGTTCACCACAGAATTGGAAATTTAAGATAAAGGTGCACTAAAACTTAAGGACAAATTTAAAGGGCCATTCTAATTCCGTATTCTGATAACATGTCAGAATAGGCAAGATTCTGATAACAGGTCAGAATAGGAAAGCAAACTTTAAAGGCTCAGAGTCAGAGATCAAACCAAAATTCAGACAGCAAGAGTCAGGTATCCTGACAAGGGAGTAGGGGAGCTGGTCAGAATTCAGCCAAGGATAAGGGAAAAGGTTATAGAACACTTGCAGCTTCTTGCTACATTAGGTGTCCTTATACCTCTTGCCAAACATAGAAACTGGGCTGAGTGAAGCTGCTCCCAGAAAATGGGAGACATTACTGGCATTACTATATATATTACAAGATATATATAGATATTGAGCTGCAAATGAAGGCCCAGTGACAGCTTTGGCTGACCCACAGGCAGTTCTGGAGTTAGTGGAGTTAGAATGGCCCTTTAAATTTGTCCTAAGTTGGGCTGAGATGGTCAGGCCTTTATAGGCCTCCATCACTGGCTGAGGGCCAACCTGGGAAGGAGAGTGACCTTGGCAGCTGTCTACAGCAAGGCAGTCCCTGCAGGGACTGACAACTGAAGACTCTGCCAGAAGCACTCCCAGCAGCTGGGACAAGTCCATTACTGCAATGGGACTCTAGCACATCGCAGTGTCCTTAATACCAAATAAGTCCTTCTTGGAGTTATAATCTCGTCAAATTTTACTTTTCTGTAAACTGACAGCTTCACAATATCTTTAGCTCCTGAAGGAATTCTTTTGATATCTACTTATCACATTTGAATTATTTCATTAGCTTTTTAAAATGTTATTAACATTGATTGAACTTATAAGATTTAGAAATAACATACAATGTAAATTATTCTACAGATAACTGCCTTAAATTTAGATGGACAACATCTTTTTGAAATCACAAATTTAGAAAAATTGGAAAATTTGAAATGGGCATCATTCAGCAATAATAATCTCACTAAAATGGAGGGTCTGGAATCCTGTATTAACTTGGAAGAGCTCACATTAGATGGAAACTGCATCTCAAAGATAGAAGGTAAGGTACTTAAGAACTTTGAAGTCTCAAAATATGGGATGTCTAAACAACAAAGCAAAAAATAACCCTGGGAACAGAGTTTCTGAAGAGGAAGATCTCTAGGAAAGTTCCAAGTTGTGTGGCAGAGTATTCTAAATACCTGTGTGAGGTAATGCAATTATTAGTTAGCTAGATTGGACCATTCTACAATGTATATATATACTTCAAAACATCATGTTGTACAAGATAAATGGATACAATATTATCTGTCAAATTAAAAAATTAAAGATAAATAAAAAATTAAAACGAGTTCATACCTATTAGTGGAATTCGTGACTATTTTATTTTATATAATGAGCCCGAGCAACCTTTCACCTCCTGTGCCTTCTCTCTCCTCTCCTCTGTGCTAGTTTATAATCTGTTACCAAACATTAGCACATACCAACTAGTTAGTCATTAATGTCTGTAAAGTTGAATAAACAAATGAATGAGGTATGCTTTTGAAAAAGATAAAGCAGACTAGTTCTGTTTTGAAAATATAAAATTGAGGTTATATTTGGAAATTTGAATACTTTAACAAAAAATGAAAATTATACTCACTAGAGGTTGAAAATAAAATATACTATATGTAACATTTTCCATGGATCCACATACAAGTCCAATTAAGCAGCTTTAGTAATATCTTAATAATAATGATACCAATATAATATATTTTATTTGACTGTTTAAAGTTCAGTATTAAAACATATTTTTCTGAACCAGAGAGAATAAAAAAGACTTTTCCTCCCTTTCCCCTTCCAAGCTTCTTAGATTCTTCACTTCATTTGGATCTATGCTTATCTACAGCTAAAAATCATGAGTTTAGAGAACATGTCCTAGAATATATACTACTAAGTCAAGTATTTTATGACTCCTCCCCAGCTTTATTTTATTCTTACCTTCATTAGAAAGAAATTGAAAGAACCTTTCCATGACTTGCTACCAACTTTCTCTTATTCTCCCTCTCCATCTACTCAAAAGAGTAACTAACTCCTAGAAATTAAAAAATATGTCCACAAGTGTGCACTATTTGATTGAAAAGAGAAATATGTATATGTGTGTATACACACACACACACACACACACTTATCTGAATAAAGAATATTTCTGTATGTGCATTTTGGTAACATGGTTGTGTTTGTCAAGGAGGGAAGGTAAGAATTAGAAATCACGGCTGGGAAACAGAATTTACATTTTATTCATTTTTGAATTGGATTATTTTTATCATGTGTATATACTGCATTTTTCATAAAATAGAAGATTTGATTTCACAAAATTATATATATAAAAGCAAGTATTAAATATATTTAAGAAAGCATACATAACATTTGTGACATATTTCATTTTAATGGCTGTTAACAATATGTTTCTAAAACTTTCTTGATCATGAGAATCACTTAGGACACTTATTGAAGATACAGATTCACAGGCCTCTCTTCTGTAGATTTCAGTAGAGTAAACCTAGGGGTAGCTCAGGCACCTGTGTCTTGAACTATCACCAGTCTCCCATTCCCATACAACTGGATATTAGTTTTGCTTTGTACATACAATTAAAAACCCTATTTCCTTTTCATTTCCTTCCATAAACCTATTAAACAGAAGAATCTTCCAATCTATATTTTTCTTACACCTATATTTTGGAGAAGATAGCTACCCCTCTAAACTTTAACAGGAATTTCTCCTTTTTCTTCAGACATGGGTAGGTTCCATATCCATTTAATGATTTTTGCTTTGATGGCTTTGATCCTATCTTGCCCTGGATTGATTCACCTTCAACATTGTACAGTCCCACAATAGGAACTGATGTGAAAGGGGAGCACAGATAATTATTTGATACTTTCCAAACATTATTCCATTTAATTTCATAACTCCTTGGAAGTAAATTTTAGTATGCCCATTTTATGGATGAGGAAATTAAGGCTCAGAGGTTACATAATTTATGTATCGCCACAAACCTAGTAGTGATATATTTGAAGCCAACTAGGAATCCGAAGTTCTTGTCTTTCAACTGCACTGTCCTGGCTATACTTATAAAGTGCTTGCAGTACATAATGTATGCAGGAGTTAGACTGGTTCCATTTTCCAAACTTCCATCTTAGAGTACTTTTAGGCATAAGCAAGTAAAAGTAGGCTAGATCGTTCATTTTAATACAAATGATGCACTTTCCAGAATGTGGTTCCTTACCCTTAATATTTAAAAATGAGGGCTGGTGATTATTTTGAGCTTTGTGTAGAGCTTTTTGTTTTCAAAATGATGAAAATCTTAATTAATTACATCATTTTAAGGTTATTTGAAAGAGAAATTCAATATTTTCATGTAATGCCTTTCCTTAACTCCTAAGAAGAAGGAATCTACTTAGAAATCCAAAATTTGAACTTAATGTTTGAGATGGGGCTTATACACAAGATTATATTCTTCCAAAACAAAGGCTTAAAGCAATGATGGTTAGTATTACAGAATCTTTAAAGCCATTTGAACCTAGCTATCTAATTACAATAAAATGACCAGCCACTTATTTTTTAAATTAAACCTTTAGTGTTATCTGAATCTTTTCTTGAATTTGCTTATTTTTCTAGGTATTTCCAAGATGACTAAATTAACTCGCCTCAGCATAAATAATAATCTTCTCACTGGTTGGGAAGAGCATACCTTTGATAACATGCTTCATCTTCACTCGCTTTCTCTTGAGAACAACAGAATCACTTCATTGAGTGGTTTACAAAAATCTTTTACTCTTGTTGAGTTATACATAAGCAATAACTATATTGCTGTCAATCAGGAGATGCACAATTTAAAGGTAATCATCTGGGTAGTAATTTTTTTGTTTTTTAAAATGTATTGTTTCTTTATATTATGAAATTAATGCATGTTTATTGCACAGAATTTGGAAAATATAAAGAAAATAAAAATAAGAATAACAAGTTTATTAAAATGTATTTGCATTCAATTTTGTATACATACAAAAATATATCTGTGTATACATAATGTCCCCATTTGTTATCCTTCTGGGGTAACTTTTTTAAAATACTCAAGTATGATAAACCAAACCTATTCCTTAGCATTCTCCTGTTCTCAGTACAATTCTTGATGATCTTTCACTGTTCTCTTACCAGTGGCTCAAACTTGGTCGCCTTTGCTCAGATTTGCTTTAGTTAATTCCCCCAAAAAACCACTAATTTAAGGCTGTTGTGTAATAGGATTTACTAAAGGTTTGAACAAAACAGAGGGTTTCTATAGCACAGAACAGGAATTTACTTCAGATGTCATGTGTGACTTCATTGTTTCTAAAGCTCAGTGGCCATTTTCTAACACTATGGGTCTTACACTGGCCTGTCCTTTTGCTGATATAATATTACTAGGACTTTATCTCCTACCAAAAACTTGTGTCCATTTCCTGTCTTTTCTTAGTTCAGACTTCTCCCCATTCCGTTCCCCCAGTATAATTACTACTTCTAGAGCTAGGGAGGCAACCTAATCAACAACACCAGCAACACAATAAGCCATTTCACATTATGATGCACAGTAGTTTTACTCCCTCTTGTTTTCAGTAGTTTTACTCCCTCTTGTTTTCACCTCTCCCTTCCATACCTGCCAAGACCCTTCCTTCACAACAAAGGCATATCAAAGTGTCTTGTCTAATAAAACAGCACATTTCCCTTAGGATGAATTCCACTACCCTCTCAGAAAGTAGAAGCACTTCAGTTTCATCACTTTTCAAATAGCAGTGTCTTTTATTCCTGTTATATCTATATAGACACATACATCCATTTATTAAGCCATTATTCCATAAACAAAGTATATTTGTCTTAAACATAGTGAAGTTCCCTCTAAGCCCTTACCATTAATAGATAATACATTTGGCACTAGTATCCTAAAAGGGATTCTGATTATATAACATAGACCATTGAAATACTGCACAAAATTATACCTAAGTGGTCTGAAAGGGTAACCCTTGCACTTAAAAGTGCACTGAGGCTGGGCATGGTGGCTTATGTCTATAATTTCAGCACTTTGGGAGGCCATGGTGGGAGAATCACTTGAGCCTAGGAGTTTGAGGCTGCAATGAGCTATGATCAGACCACTGCACTCCAGCCTGAGCAACAGCATGAGACCATGTCTTTAAAAAAAAAAAAAAAAAGTGTACTTAAAGGCACTGAAATCCCATGGAATGATAGATAATTCCAATATTAAAATTTGAGGATGGCTAACCTCTTACTAGAGTGCTTTAAATATACATATAGATGAATATATGTATTTTATTACCTAGGGTTTATGCAACTTGGTCATTCTAGACATGTGTGGGAACATCATTATATGGAATCAAGAAAACTACCGGTTGTTTGTAATATTTCATCTTCCAGAACTGAAAGCTTTGGATGGGATACCAATTGTAAGTTGTTTTATGACTCACAACATTTGGTCTAAGCTGCATAGTCACATATTTATAGGACATAGTCATTTTGAACATTGCTTTATCACTAGCATTATAGCCAAATTTACTATACTTATTAAATCTAGGTCTCCAAAGCTTATTTTAGATCTGGGTTTTTAAATTTTGTCATCTGGTCAATTCTTAATTGTCTGAATTGTGGTGGAAAGGGAGGGCTGTGCTGCTTACAATAGAACCCACAGAATTCAGTGCCTAAAAGGTAAAGAACACAATTTTATGGGACAGGATAGAAAATTATGCACTGGGGATTTACCATCCTCCTAAGCCTAAAAGCAGCTTTCTATTTTCAGTGAAAATATAGTTGCTAATATTAATAATTAAGAAAAATATATTTGAACCAACATGTGGTATGTCAACATTACTAAGTAAGCTGTAAAGAAAAATAGACACAGACCCTAGGACTGAATGTGAAAGCAACATTTGGATACTGGATTCTATAACAAGCAAATTCATAGGGCTCCTGTTTTCCACATAGCAGGGTAAATGCATGACAAATGTGTAAAGAGTAAAAGGTTTATGGGGTAATGTTGCCTAGCTCCTATCAGAAAAGAAAACACATCAAATTTTCCAGAAAATTGAAAGATAGTTCATGATCATTTAGTATTCTGAGGTACTCCGAGAAGATTACTAATCCTAGCCCTTCTGTTTTCTGGCCCATCCTCAGAATGGGTCACTAAAACTTTCTCACTCCAACACATACAAATTCTCTAGAACCTTGTATACTGGGCCTTATTTATTTGTTAGCTTTCACTGAAGAATGTTTTTTAAAATAGTCCTATGAGACCAGTACTGCATTTACTCTAAAGATGTTGTTGAGGATCTTATCTGTCCTATCTCTCTGTGCCCTCATTTGAAGGGCCACATGAGAAAGCACTTATAGAAATAAATGTAGAAAAAACATTTACCGCTAAGGAAAAGTTATGTTCTGCTCACTGACAATGAGTGTATTAGTCTGAACTCATGCTACTAATAAAGACATATCCAAGACTGGGCAATTTATAAAGGAAAGAGGTTTAATGGACTCACAGTTCCACATGGCTGGGGAGGCCTCACAATCATAGTGGAAGACAAAGGAAGCATAAAGTCATGTCTTACATGGCAGCAGGCAAGAGAGCATGTGCAAGGGAACTCCCCTTTATAAAACCATCAGATCTCATGAGACTTATTCACTATCGTGAGAACAGCGTAAGAAAATCCCACCCCCATGATTCAATTACCTGCCACTGGGTCCCTCCCATGACGTGGGGATTATTACAATTCAAGGTGAGATTTGGGTGTGGACACAGAGCCAAACCATATCATTCCAACCCTGGCCCTTCCCAAATCTCATGTCCTCACATTTCAAAACCAATCATGCCTTCCCAATGGTCCCCCAACTCATTTCAGCATTAGTTCAAAATTCCACAGCCCAAAGTGTGAGCTGAGACAAGTCAAGTCCCTTCTGCCTATGAGCCTGTAAAATCAAAAGCAAGTTAGTTACTTCCTAGAGACAATGGGGGTACAGGCATTGGGTAAATACACCCATTCCAAATGGGAGAAATTGGCCAAAACAAAGGGGCTACAGGCCCCATGCAAGTCCAAAATCCAGTGAGGCAGCCAAATCTTAAAGCTCTGAAATGATCTCCTTTGACTCCATGTCTCACATCCAGGTCATGCTAATGCAAGAGGTGGGCTCCCACAGCCTTAGGCAGCTCCACTCCTGTGGCTTTGCTGGATACAGCCTCCCTCCTGGCTGCTTTCACAGGCTGGCATTGAGTGTCTGTGGCTTTTCCAGGTGCACGGTGCAAGCTGTGGGTGGATCTACCATTCTGGGGTCTGAAAGACAGTGGTCCCCGCCTCACAGCTCCAATAGGCAGTGCCCCAGTGGGGACTCTGTGTGGGGGCTCCAACCCCACATTTCTTTTGGCACTGCCCTAGCAGAGGGCAGCAGGCTTCTGCCTGGACATCTAGGCGTTTCCATACACCCTCTGAAATCTAGGTGGAGGTTCCCAAACCTCAATTCTTGACTTCTGTGTACCCACAGGACCAACACCATGTCAAAGCTGCCAAGTCTTGGGGCTTGCACCCTCTGAAGCCACAGCTTGAGCTATACATTGGCCCCTTTTAGCCATGACTGGAGTGACTGGGACACAGGGTACCAAGTCCCTAGGCTGCATAAAGTACGGGGGCCCTGAACCACTCCAGGAAACCATTTTTCCTCCTAGGCCTCCAGGCCTGTGATGGGAGTGGCTGCTATGAAGGTCTCTGACATGCCCTGCAGACGTCTTCCCCATTCTCTTGGCGATTTGCATTTGGCACCTCGTTACTTATGCAAATTTCTGCAGCCAGCTTGAATTTCTTCCCAGAAAATGGGTTTTTCTTTTCTACTGCATCATCAGGCTGCAAATTTTTCAGACTTTTTTGCTTTGCTTCCTCTTGAACACTTTGCCACTTAGAAATTTTTCACCAGATACCCTAAATCATCTCTCTCAAGTTCAAAGTTTCACAGATCTCTAGGGCAGGGGAAAATGCCACCAATCTCTTTGCATAGCAAGAGTGACCTTTACTCCAGTTCCCAACAAGTTCCTTGTCTCCATCTGAGACCACCTCAGCCTGGACCTTATTGTCTATATCACTATCAGCATTTTGGTCAAAGCCATTCAACAAGTCTCTAGGAAGTTACAAACTTTCCCATTTTTCCTATCTTCTTCTAAGCCCTCCAAACTGTTCCAACCTCTGCCTGTTACCCAGTTCCAAAGTCACTTCCACATTTTTGGGTATCTTTACAGCAGCACATTACTCTACCAGTACCAATTTACTGTATTAGTCTGTTCTCATGCTGCCAATAAAGACATACATGAGACTGTGTAATTTATAAAGGAAAGAAGTTTAATGGACTCACAGTTCCACATGGCTGGGGAGGCCTCACAATCATGGCAGATGAAGGAAGAGCAAAGGCAGGTCTTACATGGTGGCAGGCAAGACAGCATGTGCACGGGAACTCCCCTTTATAAAACCATCAGATCTCATGAGACTTATTCACTAGCACAAGAACAGCACAGGAAAAACCCACCCCCATGATTCACTTACCTCCCACTGGGTCCCTCCCACAACACAAGTGGATTATTACAATTCAAGATGAGACTTTGGTGGGGACACAGAGCCAATCCATATCAATGAGTATTATTTAATTATATTCCTTTTCACTTTGCCTAAAAGCTCAGGACCAAATTTATGATTCAATAATATAAACCCTATAGGATCTTACAGTATTTTTGTCACTAATCCTAGTGAGCATGATTTTCACTATGTATGGTTTGCATTTTACTATTTGATTATATGTGTTTCCTGTAAGCTGCCACAAATTATTTGTGGAATGAGGCAGAATATAAATGTATGAATTAATAATTGGACATGAAGACTAGACTGAAGAATTTAGATTTTAAACGCAAGGTAATGGGAATGCATTGGATTTGAAGGGCAAAGGAAAGGAAGAATAAAGGATTTCTACAAGGTTTGAGTCTATGCCAATAAAAGACACCATAACAGAATATGAATATAGGAAGAAAAGCAATTTGGGGGTGTAAGATGATTAGTATTAGACATTAGTTTTATATGACAGAAGATCATCTGACTGGAGATGTCAAGCAGGCAGCTGAAATCACAGGATTAAATATGCATATGAAAATTTACTTTACATATGTTTGGACTTGGAAGTAATTTGAAGAGAGTTAACAGTTAAGACCAAAAGCATACGCAATATCGTCTAAGGAAAGAGAGTAGAGAAAGTAAAGAAATCAAAGTGAGGCTCTAATACTTTCATTTATTAAACATATGTAGAAAAAGAAGTCATGAAAAGTGGGTGCAGAGGTAGGTAGTACAGTAATATATAATGCTAGAGTGTCTGAGATATAAATAAACTTTGGAAATGGCATAATTCAAATCCTTTATTTTATGTATGAACACAAGGAACTCTAGAGAAGTTACATGACTTCTTTCAAGTTATGTGACTCTTTAATGGTAAATCATGGGCACCAGAGCCTCATTCTCTGTCCAACACTCTCTAGACGTATAATTACATTGTTTTCTTTGGAGTGGGAGTAGAAACCAAGGGAGGGCATAGACTAGGAAGACCCAAAGAACAATTTGGGTAGTTGTGTTTTCATTTTATCTTTTGTTCCTATGTACTTTTATTTGTAAAAGATTATTTTTGGCATTAAGGATACATATTCTCAATTTAGATATGAAGTTTTAACAGATTAGAAAAAAAGAAGGGAGTTTGAGTAAAAGTAGATCAAATGACTTACCAGTTTAATTTAGATCAAGTTCAAACCATTTGTCTGAAATAGATTGTCAAACAATAGCCATTGGGCCAAATGTGACCTGCCACCTATTTTAGTAAATAAAATTTTATTGGAACACATCCATGCCTGTTTGTTTATATATAATCTGTGACTGCTTTCACACTGCAGTGGCAAAATTAAATAGCAACAGAGAAGCTATTGTTCCCAAAGGCTAAAATATTGACTGACTCTTTACAGGAAAACTGTAGAAAACATTTGTCAACCCCTGATTTAGGAGGACATTAATCATATGTTGCTTGTATAATTATGAAAAACACAAAAGCAATGGTATTTCTAAGGCTTAATATGTTTTTATTTATTTTTATTTATTTTTTGTACAATTTTATTTATTTATTTATTTATTTTTAATTTTATTATTATTATACTTTTAAGTTTTAGGGTACATGTGCACAATGTGCAGGTTTGTTACATATGTATACATGTGCCATGTTGGTATGCTGCACCCATTAACTCGTCATTTAGCATTAGGTATATCTCCTAATGCTATCCCTCCCCCCTCCCCCAAGGCTTAATATGTTTTTAAAACTTATTTTGAGATTTTCTTATTGAGGATTCAACAACAGAAGCAGAACTAGTAAGATAGATATACATATAGAGATATCTATGTCTATATATAGAAATATAGATATCAAGGAACATTTAATAATTGAGGGGACTGCCTAAACAAGTCTGACATCCATAGGACAGGCCATCAGGAAGGGAAGATTATGGACAGGCTGGGACTCACAGGCATAGATGAAAGCTGCTGTCCATGAGTAGATTTTCTTCAGGAAAATTCTTTCTTTCAGGAAACTTACCTCTGCTTTTAAAGCCTTGCAATTGTTTGAATCAGGCCCATCCAGATTTTTCAAGATTATCTCCTTATTGCAAGTCAACTTGCTAGGAGCTTTAATTATGTCTACAAAATTCTTTCACAGCAGTACCTACATCATTGGCTAAAATAACTGGGGACTCTAGCTTCAAATATTTTGCAGCTCTGTTGTTGGTGCATACACATTTAGGACTGTTATGTCTTCTTGGTGGACTGACCGTTTTATCAGTAGGTAATGTCCTGTCTGACTCTGGTAATTTCCTTTGCTTCAAAGTTTACTTTATCTGAGATTAATGAAGCCACTCCTGCTTTCTCTTGATTAATGTTTAGGATATCTTTTCCCTTCTTTTACTTTCAACCTGCATATATTATTATATTCGAAGTGAGTTTCTTGTTGACAACATACAGTTGGATCATGTTCTTTTACGTTTTAGCTAATGTTTATCTTTTAATTGATGAACGAAGACCATTTATATTTACTATAGCCAACTGACCTGTTAGGGCTTATGTCTGCCATTTTGTTTTCTTGTTTCATATTTGTTTCCTTTGTTTATCTTTCTTCTGTTTTCTTTTTTGTGCCTTCCTGTGAGCTTCTTGAACACATTTTGAAATTCTATTTTTATTTATCCATAGTGTTTTTTAGTGTATCTCTTCATATAGTTTTTTTTAGTGGTTGTTCTATTACAATGCATATACATAACTTACTATAGTCTGTTAGTGTTGACATTTTACCAGTTTGAGTAAAGTGTAGAAATGTTACTTTCCTTCCATTCTATTTCTTCTCTCCTGTTAATATTTGACTTAAATATTTTCACCATATACATTGAGAACCAATGGGACAATATTATAGTTTTTCACATCAACTAATCAAAGATAATTTAGAAAAATCAAGAAAAGAAGGGAAGTTTATTAATACTCTTTCCATTGTACTTTCCTCTTTCCTGGCATTCCAAGATTCCTTTTTTTTTTTCTTTCCATTTCAAGAACTTTCTTTAGTCATTTCTTAGGGTAGTTCTGCTGGTAACAGTTTGCTTAGTTTTCCTTCCTATGAGAATGTCTTGCTTTCTCTTTTTATTTCTGAATGATATTTTCTCTGGATATAGAATTCTGGGTTGATGTTTCTCTTTCACCACTTGAAAATGTCGTGCCACATTCCCTGGTTTCCATGGTTTCTGATTAGAACTCTGCTGTCACATTGTTTTTCCTTTATAGGTAAGATTTAATTCCTCTGTCACTGTTTTCATGCCTTTTTTCTCTGTCATTAGTTTTTAGAAATTTGATTCTGATTATTATTATGTGTCCTTGCATGGATTTGGGTTTTTTTTCCTGTCTGAGGTTTGCTTAGCTTCTTACTTAGTTTCTTAGTTTATGTCTTTTGCCAGATTTGGAAGATTTTTGGTTATAACTTCTTCAAATACTTTTTCAGCCCCACATTATTTCTCTTCTTTTTCTATGAATCCAGTGATACTAATATTAAATCTTTTTTATGGTTCCACAAGTACAGGATATGCCCATCTTGGTAAAGTGAGGCTCATTTATTTATGGGTCTATTTTCTCTCTTTTGTTCATACTGGGTAATGTCTATTGTTCTGTCTTCAAGTTCAGTTATTCTTTTCTCTTTTCTTTCCACTCTGCTATTGAGTCCCTATCCATTGCATTTATTTGTTTACAGTATTTTTCAATTCTAAAATTTTCATTTCATTCTTCATATCTTCTATTGCTTTGCTATCACTTATTTCTTTGCTAAGGGTTTCTGTTTTTTTCATTTGTTTCAAGTATGTCCATAATTGCTTGTTGAGCATTTTTCCTTTGACTGCTTTGAAATGCAATTTAAAATATTTGTGTCATTTCAAAGTTGGCATCCGTTGATCGTCTTTTCACATTCAAGTTGAGATGTTCTTGGTTCTTGGCATGACATACTTTTTATTTTATTCTGGACATTTGGGGTATTATGTGGGTCTTATTTAAATCTATTTTAGCAAGCCTCCCTTGGCACTATACCAGTGAGAAGACGAGGAACAACTTTGTTGCTGTCAGGTGGGAGATAGAAGTTCAAATTCCTCCATTTGGCTTCTGTTGACAACCTGGAGGTGTGTTCTTCATTAACTGCTAGGCTAGAGTTGGAGTTCATGCTCCCCACCAGGCCTCCATTGATTTACTCTGGCTGGGAAGGAAGGAACTCCTTGTTACTATTTCCCAGAACCCTTCACTGATTCATCCTGGCTGGGAGAGACAAGAATACCTAATTGATGCTCCACAGATAACTCATTATTACTGGGTGGAAGTGGGAATCCAAACTCCCCATGTTATCTACAATAACACTTGCATGCAGGGAGTGGGGACATGTGTTACTGCTGAGGAGGGATGAAAATCCAGGTTCCCACTCAGCAGGTGGATGATGAAGAAGTGCCTTGTTACAGATGAGCACTGGTGAAAGTCTAAGCAGCCCATTCTGCTTTTACTTGTGGGCATGAAGTTGGGGCCACAGTTTATTCTGTAGGGTTTAGCAGGAGTAGGCTTGTTATTGTCTAAAGTTTTCTGCTGTGCTAGGCTTCCCCTTTCCCGATCCTTTGATTAGAGAGAGCAGGCTTTTTGTGGACTTTGTCTTGTTATTTCCTTACTGTCATTTCTGGGTTTCTAGCTTCTCTAGCACCCAGTAGAGATTATGAGGCAAAAAGAAAATCCAGGGTGTCATTCCTCAGGTCCTGAGGTACCTACCTGGTCTGCCTTCTTCTCCACATCTTTCAGTATTCTTATGTTTGGTTTTAATTTCTTTAATTAAAAAAATTTTTAGAGACAGGATCTCACTCTGTCACCCAGACTGGAATCCAGTGGCATGATCATAGCTCACTGCAGCCTCTGAACTGTGCTCAAGACATCCTCTGGCCTCAGCCTCCCACATAGCTACAACTAGAGGCATGTGCCACTGTGCTTGACTAATTCTTTTTTGTTTTTTGTAGAGACAGGGTCTCACTTTGTTGCCCAGCCTCATCTTGAACTCCTGGACTCAAGCAATCCTCCCACCTTGGCCTCCCAGTGTGCTGGGATTATAGGCATTAGCCACCTTGCCCTGCCTATGTTTGTTTCATATATAATGCACAGGATTTAGCTCTACTTAGTAGGAGGAATCTGGAAAAATGAGTCCACTGAATTTTTACCTAAAACCAGAGAACTATGTAATTTAGTCATCTGTAAGACAGGACATCATTTTCTAAATATCTTCATATAGGAACCACCAGAGACTGACAGTGCAAAAGATTTGTTTGGTGGTAGACTTACTTCTGACATGATTGCAGAACGACAAGGACATTCCAACTTCAAGCAAATGCAAGAACTAAATTGGACTTCATCATCCATTAGGTACAATCATTTTATTATATGCCTTTTTATATTATAATTACATTATGTAATTATTATCATTTTCTGAAGCTTACACATTTATACAACTTATCTAAATATAATCAATAATTCAGAAAATTATCTACTGTACTGAAAAGATTCATGCTAAGTAATGAGCATTTTTTGAGATGGGATCTCAAAAAATGGCTCACTGCAGCTTCAACCTTGCAGGCTCAATCGATCCTCCGACTATAGGCACGCGCCACCAAGCATGGCTAATTTTCTTTGTATTTTTTGTGGAGACAGCATTTATGCCATGTTGCCAGGCTGGTCTCCAATCATGGGCTCAAGTGGTTCACCTGCCTCAGTCTCCCAAAGTGTTGGGATTTCAGGTGTGAGCCACTGCGCCCAGCCTAAAATTAAAAATTCCTTTGTATGGCATAAAAGACTCTTTATTATCTGTCCATTATTATCTCTTGTAGTCCTTTTCTTTACTGCCCATGATACTTCATACTTCAGAAATTCTGAAATATTCTAGTTACTGAATCTCAATCATAAGATGTTCTTTCATATTTGTTTCTCCCTTTGTTTTTCCTGTTGCACTGCCTAGAACTCTTTTCTGCTAATTTGCTCGACAAATACCTATAACTCCTCCAAATATCATCTCAAGATCTTTCTCCTCCATGCTGTCATCCTTGACTCTTTAAAATAGATTTTATTTCCCCGAAATGCCATTACATTGGTATGATAGAGATGCTAACTCTATCATAGCAATTCTCCTCTTTATTTTTATTTTTCTGGCTCCCACTTCTTCGGGGCTGAAACATTTCTTTCATCTTTCTTGTAGCCTTTCCAAACACATCCGCTGCACTTAGGAAATACTAACGGAAATATGTTGACTGAATGAATGACTTATTAGTGGGTAAAAGTATGTCATAATTGTAACTTCAAGTTTAGGATTTATTTAGAGAACTGGTTAGGGAAAGGGATGTAGTTTTATGCTCTTCTCTGTCATGGCTCAAATGAAGATATAGCTATAGACTGGGAATCAAGCATTCTGTTTAATTACCAAAATGTTCACACAGGGTGGAATGCCATAAAAGTTTCCAGAAGATACCACAGAAACTCTATTTTCAAAGACCTTACCTGATTTTCCTTTCCTTTCCTATCCCTAACCACTTCCTGGTATTTCAGAAATGACCTACTTCAATATATATCATCTGAAGTTTATAACCTGAAAAGCTTATGATTTACAATATCAACTTCACTATGATTTCATAAACATATATGTGAATTTATAAAGAAAGTGGAAATGTCTCTTTTACAAGTATCTTCTATAATAGTGCTATGTTTATATGGTAATAGATGTGTTTTTTTTGAAAGCAACCAAATTCTATGTCACTTTCTTGCATATGTACCCAACAAAAATGTATATTCAGCTGATCATTTAACCAATTCATTTTACATTAAAGTAATTATTTTTATACTTGTCAGGTGAGACTTTTTAAATGTCTTTGGTGGCTGTATGTGAAGGAACTCACCTTTTCCTATATTTTCCTGTCCTATTAAAATAATAGCTGTATTTACTTTGTCTAAATTCAGAACAGTGGATTTGATTCCAGTCGACCAATTTAGAAATGTGTGTAATGTGAATCTACAGAACAATCATCTTACCTCATTCAGTGGATTAATCTATCTACCTAATGTGAAGGTAAGTCATTCACAAATTTTTCTTTCTTTCAAGGTTTCCAATGCAAATTATTCTTTACTTTGGATTAAATGGTATTTCCATGTTATAAAGTAGATAAATTATTCCTAAATTTTCTTTGGGTGTTTTTTGTTTTTTACTAAGCAAGAAAAAACTATTACCTTCCAAAGTGATTTTGGTTTGACCTCAGTTTTATGTGATTGTCACATATTTAGTAAATTTTCCTCTGTAGTCAGAGATGGGATTGAAGGCAGATATGGAAAGAAGCTTCAAGGTTCTTTAAACGGCCTTATTGCCTCCGTTATTATTTACTTGACTCAGCCATCTACTAAGGCCTTTTAAACATAGGTAAATAGCTGTCTTTTCGACTAAAAATTATTTCATCCTTGTCAGGTTTGGAGAAATCAGGAGAACAGATTGAGAAAGTTGAGGAGATTTCTAGGGTCTCCATGTGAAGTACTGTAATTTCCCAGAATGTCAGATTAAAAACACATTGAAAACTAAATCTAGATTATTTAGGATATAACATTTGTTGTTTTAGCACTAATATATTATTAAATTATGTGGTATATTCCAAGTTTTATCCATACAATTTTTAATAATTTCTAGGATTTCTGATTAATAAGATATTCTTTCTGTAGGTCTTATGCCTCAACTATAATCATATTGAATCAATCATGCCCAGACTAAAGCCTCAGACTCACTTAACCAGTAGACAACTACTGTACCAGAAAGTGCCTTCAAGTGGCTATGGACAGCAAGGAATTTCAAAAACAAACAGGTAGTATTCTTCATTTTTATGATTATAACTAATTTTGGCTGGGAATTTTAAAAGCAGTTAATCACATTAATGATAGCAGTAACACATTCCAGTACATAAAATTTAGCTTATTGTAATACCTATTTTATTTAATAGCTACATGCCAAAAATAAACTTCATAATAAAAAGGTACTCAAAATATTTCTCTCATTGTTTATTCTCTGCCTTCTCCATTTCAAACCTATATTGTGAATAAAGGGAAAAAACCAAAAAACAAACAAACAAAAGGCCTTGTACTGCATGTTTAATGACCTTGGGTTTCTTTTTTAAAAATTGAGGTACAATTCACATACCATAAAACTCACCCTGTATGTACAATTTAGCAATTTTTAGTTTCTTCATCATAAACATTTTTATCAACTCACAAAGAAACCCTATACACAGTAGCATGGACGTGGGCTTTTCTTTTTAGCATTTGTTTTGCTTTTATTTCTAAATTATTTATCTGGTCACTTAATGACTCAGCACCAATGGAATAGATACTTTATGCAAAAAATGAGGACAAACCTTCTACCTCCTTACACATTTTTGACAGAACATATATATACATCATATATAATACATATCATATATATGATATATATATTTTATAATGTGTATCTCCAAATCAGAATGCTTTCATTCCAGTTTTCCCAATAAAGAACATTCCTTGTGCTTTTTATTACCTCTATCGAAGTATAATTTCCTTGCAACAAAATTCACCAATGTAAGTGTAAAGTTTAATGAATTTTGACAAATGTATTCAATCATAAAACCTCTACCACAATCAAAATACAAAGTATTCCCATTCCAGAAACTTCCTTTGTAATCCCTCCCCAGACACCCTGGCACCTGGCAACAACCACTAATCTGCTCTCTCGCTATAATTTTGCCTTTTTCCAGAATTTCATATAATTGGAATTATGTAGTAAGTAGTTTTTGTGCCTGGCTCCTTTTACTTAGCATAATGCTTTTGAGAGTCATTCATTTTGTTCCAAGTGTCAGTAATTTATTTCATTTTATTGCCAAATAGTATTCTATTATATGTATTATATGACAAGTTATTTATGCATTTATCATTGATGAACATTTTGGTTGTTCCTAATTTTAGGCTATTACGATTAAAACTACTATGAACATTTCATTTATATACATACTTTTTTGGATCCTATTCATATTTGATTTTTCTAATAGTTTTATTGAAGTGGCAGTTAATGTATCATGTTTACTTATATTAAGTGTATAATTCAATAATTTTACTAAATTTATAGAGTTGTATAATCATGACTGCAATACAATTTTATAACATTTTCCATCTCACCAAAAAGATCCTTCATGTCCATTTACAGTCAACTTCCTTTCCCACCTCTAGTCCCAAACAACCTCTAATCTGTTTTCTAGAATTGTATTTTCTAGACATTGCATATAAATGGAACTATAAAATAGACGGTCTTTTGCCTCTGGCTTCTTACACTCAGCATGATGTTTTCAAGGTTCATTCACATTATGGCATGTGTTAGTAGTTCCCTCCTTTTTATTGCTGAATATATTGGCCATTTCACTGTATGGATATGACTGTATGGATATGTTACATAATGTTTATTCATCAGTTGATGGAAATTTGGATTGTTTCTATTTTTTGGCTGGTTTGACTAACACTGCTTTAAACATTTGTGTACAAGTATTTGCGTGCACTCATATTTTCATTATGTTTATTTTGGGTAGATACCTATGAGTGGAATGGTTGGGTCACACAGTAACTTAACATTTAGCTATTTAAGAAACCGCTAAACTGTTTTCCAAAATGGTTGCACCATTTTTCATTATCACCAGTAGCATGTGAAGATTTTAATTCCTGCACATCTTTGCCAATGCTTGTTATTGCCCATCTTTTATAGTATAGCCATTCTAATACATTTGAAGTGGTATCTCATTGTGGTTTTAATTTGCATTTTCCTAATGACGAATAGTGTTGAGCAATGTTTCATATGCTTATTAATCCTTCATATATCTTCTTTGGTAAAATCTCTATTCGAATCTGAAACCTAATAAACCTAATTGTTTAATTAGGTTGCTTGGCTTTTCATTATTAAGTGTCTTTATACTGGGGGTAAGCCCTTTATTAAAAAATGATTTACAGATATTGTCTCTCAATCTGTGGCCTCTCTTTTCATTTTCTTAAATGATGTCTTTGAAGAAATTTTAATTTTGATAAAGTCTAATTTACCATCTTTTCTCTTACAGATTGCAATTTAGATGTTATATGTAATAGTTCTTTGCCTAACCTAAGGTCACAAAGATGTTCTCTTGTTTTCTTTAAAAAGTTTTATGTTTTCACTCTTACATCGAGTCCTATGGTCTATTTTGAGTTAATGTTTGTGTATGTTGTGAGGTAGGAGTGAGGTCTAAATCTATTTTTGTATGTGGATATTCAGTTGTCTGAGCACCATTTCCTTAGAACACTCTCCTTTCCTCTATTGAATTGTTTTGGCACCTTTGCTAAAAATCAGTTAAGCATAAATGTAAGAGTTTATATATGTACTCAGTTCTGTTCCATTGATCTGTATGTCTGTCCTTTTGTGCCAGTACTAGACTGGTTTGATTACTGTGGTTTTATAAAAAATTTTAAAATCAGTGATTTAAGCTCTCCAACTTTGTTCTTTTAAAAGATTGTTTTGAATATTCTAGATTCTTTGCATTTCTTTATAAATTTTAGGATAAGATGTTTATTCGCAGTGAGTGGGGGGGATGTCTTCTGGGCTTTTGATAGAGATTGTATTAAATGAATCTATTGATCAATTTGGGAGAATTGCCATTTTAGTAATATGGAATCTTCTAATCCATACACATAGAATATTTCTCTATTTATTTAGATCTTTGTTAATTTCTCTCAGTAATGTTTTGTAGTTCTCTGTGTACAGATTTTCCACTTTTTATTAAATTTATGCTGAAGTACTTTATTCTTTTTTATACTTTGTGAAAAGAATTTTTGCTTAATTTCATTTTCAGATTATTTATTGCTGGTAGGTAGAAAATTCAGTTGATTTTTGTACATTAATCTTTTATCCTGTGACCTTGCTAAACTCCTTTATTGCTTCAAGTAGTTTTTTGGTGGATCTTTTAGGATTTTCTAAATACAGGATCATGTCATCTGAAAATAAAGACAGTTTTATTTACTCCTTTCCAATCTGGATGCATTTTTTTCTTGCCTGATTGCATTTTCTATTGCTTTTCATTGTAACACCTTATGTACTTCTTTATTCTAGACCATTCTTTTTAAAGAATAAATATTATTATATAAAATATAAACAGGCTGTATTAAGCTTAATTCTGATATATTAATAAATTTATATTTTCTTAACTTCAGTTTATAGTAAACACATACTGAACTGTCTTTTTATAATATAGCTGGTTTGAAGTTAAGTTTATGGCCTCAAACCTACCTATGTGTTTCAGAGATACAATGAGCAGTGAAAATTTGCCTCCAATAATGCACAGTTTAGAAGTTCTTCATTTGGGCTACAATGGAATTTGTAATTTGATCCAGCTACAACTTAACAGACTAAGAAATTTAAAATTCCTCTTTCTACAGGGTGAGTAGAAATACTGTATAAGTCTTTATTTTTAAAAACTGATTTTATCATCATTCTGTTTTGATAAGCAAATATAAGCATCAGTATTTACTCAAACATTCATAGACAAAAATATTTTAATAATCACAAATCGATTTTTCTTGGTTACTTACATATTTTTAGAAACCATTTTTAAAGGTCAATGCAGTATTCTGAGAATATATATAGTATTATGTCATAATTTACTTGTATATCGTATTCAACTTAAAAAACAATAAAAAAAACAGTGGATAATTCACAAGTATTTATTAAACCCAGAATTGTGGTAAGTACTATGAAAGATATGGAAGTACTATGTTATTATAATTATGTATCATTGAAATCCTTGATCTAAGTAGCTTAAGATCTATCTGTGGAGATGTACTGGGACAAAGATGAAGTTCAGACTATGTATTACTAACTTAAGTGCAATAGAAGTTCAGAGAAAAGAGAAATTAAAAGATTAGCTCGTCGGCATGTATAGAACTCTTTAAAGGAGTGATAGAATCTAGATTGAAGGTGAGCATTACTGAGTGCTTTGCAAGCAGGGGGAGGAGGAAAAGAGTCACAGAACATGACTGTGGTGTCTATGGGCCAAGACTTGAAAAGGGAACAACCTGATGAGAACAAAGAATATGCACTTTTCTAAGAGAGTTATAAATCCTCTAAACATGATTAATTTGATAAATAATCCTCATTTCAATATATGAGATCATTTTATTTAGTTTTTGTTTAAATAAGCCTCATTACTTTACAGTAATTTTTTATTATACTTCAAGTTCTGGGATACATGTGCAGAATGTGCAGGTTTGTTACATAGGTATACATGTGCCATGGTGGTTTGCTGCACCCAACAACCCATCATCTACATTAGGTATTTCTCCTAATGCTTTCCCTTCCCTTGTCCCCCTACTCCCTGACAGGCCCCAGTGTGTGATGTTCCCCTCCCTGTGTCCATGTGCTCTCACTGTTCAACTCCCACTTATGAGTGAGAACATGCAGTGTTTGGTTTTCTGTTCCTGTGTTAGTTTGCTGAGAATGATGGTTTCCAGCTTCATCCATGTCGCCACAAAGGACATGAACTCATTCTTTTTTATGGCTGCATAGTATTCCATGGTGTATATGTGCCACATTTTCTTTATCCAGTCTAACATGGATGGGCATTTAGGTTGGTTCCAAGTCTTTGCTATTGTGAATAGTGCTGCAATAAACATATGTGTGCATGTGTCTCTATGGCAGAATGATTTATAATCCTTTGGGTATATACCCAGTAATGGGGTTGCTGGGTCAAACGGTATTTCTGGTTCTAGATCCTTGAGGAATTGCCACACTGTCTTCCACAATGTTTGAACTAATTTACACTCCCACCAACAATTAGTAATTTTTAAATTTTGTGGAATAGTGAAAAATTGAGGTTGAAAATATAGAGCCAGGACCAAAGTAGGGAAAGCCAAGCAGAGAAATTTGTACAGGATGTAGTCAACAATAGATAGGAGCTTGAAACTTTTAGAAAAGTAGCATGAGAAAAACACAGGGCTTGGAATATTAGTCTAACAATAATTTTTAATGGCATAGGAGAAAGGCAGGTATATCCATCAGTGGGACATGTGGGGAGACATCGAGGTAGTTGTTCTGAGTATGGTAACTTCTCAAAGACAGGCCTTTCTAAACCATATTTTTAAAAATTTGAATGCATCTATCAAAAGCACTTGTGATTTGGATCAAGAACCTGGAGACTTGGCCTTAAAAACAAGAAATTCAGCACAATGACAGATTTTTTTTTAAAAAATAATTATTTTAGATTCAAGGGGTACATGTGTATGTTTGTTAACATGGTATTATGTACTAGTGGGAATTGGGCTGCTAGTGTACCCATTGCCCAAATAATGAATATAGTATCCAATAGGTAATTTTTCAACCCTCACCCCCCTCCCATTCTCCCCCTTTTTGCGGTGTACTTATTGTTGGAGTGTACTTACTGTGTACTTATTGCTTAGCTCCCACGTGTAGGTAAGAACATGCAGTATTTGATTTTCTGTTTCTGAGTTAGTTCACTGAGGATAATGGCCTCCAGCTCCATCCAGGCTGCAGTAGAGGGCATGATTTCATTCTTTTTTGTGGCTGTGACAGATTGATTTTTGTTTTTGTGTTTTTTCGGTTGGTTTTTTGTTTTTGGTTTTTTTTTATTTTTTATTTTATTATTTATTATTTTTTGAGAAAGGGTCTCTCTGTATCACCCAGGCTGGAGTGCATTGGCACAATCATAGCTCACTGCAGCCTCAACCTCCGGAGCCCAAGTGATCCTCCCACCTCAGCTTCCTGAGTAGCTGGGACTATAGGCTTGTGCCACCATGCCTGGCTAATTTTTTAATTTTTCTTTCTTTTTTTTTGATACGGGGTCTCAATTTGTTACCCAGGCTGGTCTCAGACTCCTGGCCTTAAGAGATCCTTTCACCTCAGCCTCCCAAAATGGTGGGATTACAGGCGTGAGCCACCACTCCCTGCCCAGATATTTTAAAAGATACACTGACATACAAAAAAGCAGACCACCTAACCCTGGAAGGTCTATTTCAATCTAATAATGTAATGGAGGAGTATGTTCTGATGCCATGGCGAGCATGGCAAATTAGAGTAGGGCAGCCTTATTCAGGAAGTGAGGCAGTTTACTCTGACAATAACAGCTGCCATTTATGGAGTCACTAGGCAAGGTGTTTGTCTACATAGATTGTCATATTTAATCTTCACAGCAACTCTACATGGTAAGGATTGTTACATATATTTTACAAAAAAAAAAAAAAAAGAAAGTGACATTCAGTGTGGTTTAATAATTTGCCAAGTTTGCACCAGTGTGTGTTATGGTACAAAGTCAAACCTAGATCTATCTACCTCCAAAGCACATGCAGTTTCTATCCAGCTTGAATGATATAATAAGGGCATAGACTAGAGTGCTGGCAGTGGGAGTGGTAAGAGGTGAATCCAAAAGGCAGTTTAAAAGGAATATATTAGGACTTAGTGGCTAATTAGATGTAAAATAAAGAGAAAAACTGTCCCAGATGTTTTTATAATTTCACTGGGAGATTGGGCAAGAGGAGGTACTAAAGCTAAAGTCATTGGGAAATGTTGCTCATTTGGGAGTAGAGAAAGATCAGCTTGTGTTGTAACAATTTTGATGCACTAAAAATAGAAACTTTTTCTAGCAATAATACTGGACCACAAGTCAGGACTAGAGATACATTATTTTAGAATGATCACAATGGAAGTGACAGGTGAAGTCATAAATGTATGTGCTTACTTAAAAGTAAGCACACAGAAAGATGAATGAAAGGCTGAAAAGAGCTTTGAAGACATTCTACCCCTTTCTCTATATCCTTGTCAGCATTTATGATTGCCTGTCTTTTGGATAAAAGCCATTTTTACTGGGGTGAGATGATATCTCATTTGTATTTCCCTTATGATTAGTAATGCTGAGCATTTTTCCATATACCTGTTGACCATTTGTATTTCTTCTTTTGAGAAATGTCTATGCAGACCTTTTTCCTGTTGAGTTGTTTGGGCTCCTTATATATTCTGGTTATTAATCCCTTGTCAGATGGGTAGTTTACAAATACTTTCTCCCATTCTGTAAGCTATCTCTTCACTTCGTTGATTGTTTCCTTTGCTGTTCAGGAGCTTTTTAGCTTGATGCAATCCCATTTGTCCATTTTTGCTTTGGTTGCCTGTGCTTTTGAGGTATTACACAAGAAATCTTTGTCAAGTCCATTTTGATTTTATTTTTGTATATGATGAGAGATAGGGGTCAAGTTTCATTTCTTCTGCATATGGATATCCAGTTTTCCACCCACCATTTATTGAAGAGACTGTCTTTTCCCCAATGTGTGTTCTTAGCACCTTTGTTAAAAATGAGTTGACTGTACATGTGTGGATTTATTTCTGAGTTCTCTATTCTGTTCCCTTGGTCTATGTGTCTGTCTTTATGCCAGTTCTTAAGAGGACACTAGCCATATTAAATTAATGCTCATCCCAATGACCTCATTTAACCTTAATTATCTTTTTAAAGACCCTGTCTCCAAATACAGTCACATTTTGAGGTACTGGAGGTTAGGATTTTCACATATGAATTGGAGGGGGACACAATTCAGCACATAATAATCAAGGAGAATGAATATTGACTGAAATGTAGTATGGCATACTAGAAAGATAATTGAGCTTAAAATGTAAAAGGTCTAAGTTAGGCCTGATATTGCCATTTTTATGTCTTTGAGAAAGCCACTTAATTTCTCTGACCCTCAATTTTCTGATTAGAAAAAAGAGATAAAATATTTCCCCTGTAGTATTTTGAGACTCTAATAGAAAATACTGTACATATAAAAGCATTTTGTAAATTGGAGAGTCTTCATATAAGTTATCATTAATATTTATATAGCTATTGATAGCTACAATAGAGAGAAATCATAGGTTTATAAATAAGGTTTAGAGTTTTGAAGAATTAAATGAACTTTGATGTGTTTAATATGATTGTAGTGCAAAAATATGAGAAAGAATAGCATAATTAATGTGTATTCTTCTAACATAATACAACAAATTAGTCTATTTTAAGAAATAATTAAATATACTATTGTAATATCTATTAGAGTACTAATATACTCAGGAAGCATATCTTCTGCAGCAGTTTTCTATATCTACTTTTGTCAATACCAACTATTTTAACACTTAATTACCAAACAGACATATTAGATCAATTCAGTACATTCTGTACATCACATCCTGATCTTTCAAATTCACAAATGAGAAATTTTAGCAAATATTATTTTATGATGATGCTACCTTCCTGTAAATTACATTCCAATTTCTCTTTGGAAATAAGTTTCTTGAATCCTTTACTTCTTTTGACAAATCATCTGATTAAAAAATATTTAAATGTAAGTAGATATCCTTTACTTCAGGAAGTTTGGGCTCACTTGATGTATCATGACTTATCTCTTTTTAGGTAATGAAATCAGCCAAGTTGAAGGGCTTGACAACTTAGTAGTCCTTCAGGAATTGGTAGTGGACCATAACCGCATCCGATCATTTAATGACAGTGCTTTTGCCAAACCAAGTTCTTTATTGGCACTTCACTTGGAGGAAAACAGACTACGAGAACTGGGCAAATTACAATCTTTGGTAAAACTAGAGAAACTCTTCCTAGGATATAATAAAATCCAGGTAACATTATTATTTTTTTATTATGGGATTTACAAGCTTTAGTTTCTCTGAGTTCTGAGCATAAAGCTTCCAAACACATCAATGAAAATGTTGCTAGTATATTATTTATCACTTATATACCATCTATATTTCAAGTCATAGAAATAGTCTGTGATGCAGAAATATCCACCCTACTTCTAGACTTCAGAACTGGACAAAGCAACATGCACAAGCTCATTAACAAAGATTAGTTCTACGTGTTCTAAGGCTCTTCTCATCAGTCCTCTCTGAGAGTTCTCATTTGTTCCTTGACTGCTCTTGGTCCAAGTTGTTTCTGAATCTCGATTCCGGACTTCCTTTGGCCCCTTAAACTTGTCATATGTACTTGTTCTACCCGGCATTTGAATCAACTCCTGATAATGGACTTTGACTTGGCTTAATATTTTATCTCTCCCCACTCAAGGCTTCCTTAGATAGGATCCTGGCTTAGTTTTACCTGCTCAGAATTTAACCTGTTACTTTTAGGTCACTGCCCCAACTGAACTGCTCAGACTCTCTCCTGAGATAGCATACAGATAAGAGTTGAAGACGTAACCTTATACAGCCCTCACATTTCTCTTAGCATTTCTGTGGTGGTCTGTTAGCTCTCCTTTTACCAACTTTTCTACTTCTGCCAATACCTCTAAGATAGCCTCAAAGACAGACTGAACTCTGGACTACCCGCCAAGGGCAGAGACCAAGTCTATCTTGTCCACATTTCTATCAGTATATAGCATAGTACCCGGTACATAATAGGTACTCCATAAATGTTTGTTTGTTGCTCTGTTTGCTATAGAGTTCAGGAAGCCTTTTCTGGGGGAGATTTTTTTAAAGCCCTGAACAAGGTTAGAAGGAAATCATGAGCCATGCTCCTTTCTACAAAGTAATTAGGGAATGTACATACAGATAAAAATAGTATACAACTAATTTATACAGATTCAAACATTCATCTGAGAAAAGCCTGCCAAAACTGGGGATGATTCTTCCTAAGATTTATCCAGAAGAAATCTAAATTAGGAAAATTGCCCTTCTATGGAGATCTTTCCAGTGACAGCAACTGAACTGCAAAAAAGACTGTCAAATCAGACTTAACAGTCATCAGAGATCTTACCTGGTATCAAGCTTTATAAATAATTTCAGTGACACACAGGGCCCAGGACATGCCTAGTGCCTTCTCAGGCCCTTCCTTCCCACATCACACACACCATCGAGCTTAGAATAAAATGTGAGGTCTTCAAGTGAGATTCCATGAGGTGATCTTATATAGTAGGGGAGTGTTTCATTTATGAAACATCTCCATTTTAAACTTGAAATTATGTGACATTTTATAGGGATCCATGCCTTATAATTCTATAGATTCTAGGTTTATTTATTATAGGCAGTCCTTAATCAAGAAGATCTGCTAAGAGAATATAATAAATGAGGACCTTCTTCCTAGCAAGTATCATTGCTTTATTTGACAGGATGTCCAGTTACCAGATTAGACCTGGTAATCTGCTTTTCCACAAGAGTGTCCCTGCCCCACCTCTCTACTCCTCTATCCCTCTTAAGCAAATGAATGGATAGAGATCAGCCAGTATAACAACCATACTTAGTCAAGCTTATTTATTTTCAAAATCTAATATAGCTAAATGACAACTTATATATCATGAGAGATTCTACATATCATTGAATGAAGAAGTGAGCATTATTGATTATTTAATGACCAGCTCTTCTTTATTTTTATCCTTGAAATGGTATTTTCCATTGAATTTAGATTGATCATTTTGCCATTAAGCTTATTCTAACCATTAATATTATAGTACCTTAATGTGACCATACATTTAGCTGAGAAAAAAATGAACTCAGAGGAATAGGAAGGTTATGTTGGAAATTCTGTTGAATTCTACTGAAAACATATTGTCTTCAAACTTCTGAACTCTCACTTCAAATTTGATTTTTGAGAGAGATTCTATCTGTAGAGTCATACCAACATGGGCAGGCTGATACCAGCATTAATTTCAACAAAGGGACAATCAGATTGCAAACTTTGGGTTGATAAAGATTGATAGAAGGGAGAAAGCCTAGAAAAATTAACAAAGGAACAATATTTCAAGTGAAGGTATATGCAGCCCCTCATTGACCTACTTTAACATCCTTCAGAAGCTATATCCTTGATAAAATATAATACATACCCTTGATTCTGGTGTGATGTTTTTTACTTAGCCATCATGTCCAATAATGTAGATTTAGCAAATTGTTGTCTATCGTCTTGCTTCTAAAGGAAGAATCACAGAAACACAATTGAAAGATTCATTATTTAATTCACCTTGATAGTCCTGTTTGATCCCTGTGTGTAAATGATTCCCCTACCTGGCATCCAGCTACTCTGTCTACTTTTAAACATATAATTAATCACCTGAAGCTGAAAATAACCCCAAGAATAGTCTATTGCTATTTCCTGTCCTCAGCGAAGGCCCCAATCCAGGCACAATTATTATTATAACTGCTTTAGGTACTTATGCTGACATTGTAACAACCATTGGTATCCTGGTTAATGCTTAACAATTGGCTCTCCAAGAGGAAAAAAATCCCTAATTAGTAACATTTGCCAATTTCTGTGGTATAATTTCTTCTGTTATAGCCAATTTCAGGCTAACACACCATCTCACAAAATTCCTAAAAATTTACCAATTGACTTTTTGTGAGCCAGTAGCAGCACACTACTGTAAAAAAAATGCTGCATATTAAAAATGGGAAGCCATCAGCCCTCTCCCCACAATTATGGACATATTAGTTTCCCTGATGTCTCTTTAGAAGTTTATGCCATCATTATCTTCTACAGATTTAATAGTCTATTTCCCATATTAACATTTTCTGTGAAAAACAGACATTCTGATTAGGAATATTTCACTAGTGACTACTGTTGTGTTCAGTTTAATTTGAGAAAATAATGTAAGACTTTTCGCATGTCCATGATTACCGATCAGGCTTTGGTTCCACAGATAGAAACTGCTTGTGGGTAAAAATGCACAATATCTCTATAGATTTACAGATTTTTCAAAGCCCTCATTTATGATACTTCCAAAGTTAAAATAGTAAAGATCAGTCATTTTAAAAATCAAATTCACTTCCACATGATCTAAAATAGGTCTAAATATTTTTACAGTTACTAGAAGAATTTGCTATATGTCCACTTGTAATTCCACAAAGGAATACAGGCATGTCAATAACTTTGTTGTGTTATATGAACTAGCAACAACCTTAGGCTGAGCTTGTTGGCTAAAGTTTGTCAGAAATAAATAGCATTTTAGAAATAATTTTGCAAAAACTAAAATGTATTTGCAAACTTTCACCAATGTTAAATGGAAGCTAATAAATAATGCTATGCAATAGAGAAGGCAAATTATTTAACATGAGAAATAGTTTTTCAGCTATATATATTCCCAGCAAGTATATCAAGATGCAATCCACTCAATATTACACATTCCTTTATGGTTAAGGTTGTGTTTAATTATGTACCTTTAAAATTTTTAGATTCGATTCACCTTTTCCATACTTTCTGGTCAATGTGCTGGAGGAATTAACCAAATATAATCTGAGTCCTAGAATAAATCATAATTCTGAGAAAAAAATTTGGTCTTTTCTTGCAAGTGCTGCTATATAGCCAATTTTCCATGTTAGGCTGTTATCTTTGCCAGTCATGTATTTGAAATCTACAGTACACAGCTCTGCCTTTATTCAAGAATACAGAATACTGTCACTCAAGCTCACTTCAGAGAATTCAATCATGAGCTAGCTGCAAACTAACACTTACATATAATTACTTCAAATTAGTCTATATTTTAAGATGTTGAGTCTAACCAAATAATAACTTACTGATTAACTTTTGAATAGGATATCACAGAACTGGAAAAACTTGACGTTATCTCTACTCTCAGGGAGCTTACAGTGTATGGCAATCCAGTGAGTATGTTACCATTCTAATTTATTAGTTAATTTACTGGTAGTTTTATAAAATTTATTTTTATATGGTATTAGAAAGGGATTTAATTTTATGTTTCTGTATGCATAGCCAGTCATCCCAGCCCAAATTTATTGACTTCTTCCAACTAATTACAGTGCAAACTGTTATTGTCATGTATAAATAAGGTCTGTTTCAGGTTTCAACATTGTATTCCTTGGCCTATTTTTCTATCCCTGTGCCAATATTATATAGTGTTAATTAATTAATGTTTTGTAGTAAGCCTTGATGTCTGGTAGAATAAGCACCTTTAATTCTTCCTCTTTCACCTCCTTCTCTTTCTCATTATTTCTTTCTCTTTCTTCACTGCCTTGGCTATTCTTGGCCCTTTACACTTTTCTATAAATTTTAGGAACTAACTCCTCAAGTTACATGAGAATCTTGTTGATATTTTAATTGGAATGACATTCAATTTATAAATTAGTTTGGGGAGACATTTGCAACCTTTCCTGTTGGAATCTTTGAGGGGACCCAATAAGTAGCACCCTTGTTCACCCAATTTCTAAACAGATTGAGAAATATGACAATGGAGAGGCAAAAATATCAGCTTAGCTTAGTGAGAAGTCAAAGGAGCATGTTATCAGATCTCAGAAATAGTCAATCATGATCACCCAGATATAGAAAATACTACACTGAGCTTTTTCCACACAGGAGGAGAGCTTCTCTTGGAGAGCAAAACACATTCTTCCAGAACACTTTCTTCCCAAGAAGGGAGTTAAATCACTCCACTTCCCCTAGTAGAGAGGAAGTGAAGGGGTTGAGAAAACCCAGGAGAGCCACATCATAGAGCTACTTCCACCAAGAAGGAAATAGCAATAAACAGTATCCCCTAATATTTATAGTATTCAACCTTCGCATTCATAAACATATATATCACTCCATTTATTTCATGTCTTTGAATAAATATTTGTAATTTTCTCCATAAAGATTTTAATCATCTTTGGTTAGATTTATTGTTGTTTTAATTGCCTTTTAAAATAGTGTCTTTTTTATATTTTCCTAATTGTTTATTGCTGGAGTGTATACATTCTGATTTTTGTATATTGCTTTTCATCTAGGAATCTTGCTGAACCTTCTTTTTAATTCTAATGGTTTGTAAATTTTTGTGGATTTTCTCTATAGACTATTATCTGCAAATTTGACTATCATTTCTTTCCAATTCTCATATTTTTAATTTCCTTTGCTTCTCTTAGTGTGCTATCTAGGACCCCTAGTACAGTGTTGAATTAGAAGTACTTATAGTAAGTTACTAATTTCAAAAGAATGCTTTAAAGTTGTCACTACTTAATATGATGTTTTCAGTAGGTTATGGGAAGATAACCTATAAAAGTTTAAGGAAATTCCTTTCTAGTTCCAGTTTCCTACCGGTTTTGTCTTGAATGGGCATTGCCTTTTCAGTAATTGGTAATATAGTTTTTCTCTTTAATCTGTTAATATGGTAAATTACATTAATAGACTAGTGTTAAACCATCTTGAAATTCCTGGGATGAATACTTCTTGGTCATGTTTTATATTTTATTGGATTCAATTTGCTAATATTTTATGTAGCATATCTGTATCCATGGAAATAAGTAAAATTATCCTATAATTTTATCTTCTTTTAGTATTCTTTTCAACTCTCTCAAAGTTTTACTTGCTTCATAAAATAATTTGGGAGCATTCCCTCTTTCTCCAATCTATGGAGTTTTGATACTCAATGTCTCATATTCTTCTGGAAGGATAATTAAACCTTATCTCTAGAACTCTGGGCTTAATATTTTTTGAGGTTATATTTTAAACTACTTAAATTCTTTAATGGCTATAAAGCTAGTCACGTTTGTATTTCTTAAAAAGTTATTCTGAGAAGTTGTATTATCTAGAAAATTGGCCTTTTTATGTAATTTTTTTCTTTCTTTTCTTTTTTTTTTTTTTTTTTGAGACAGAGTCTCTCTCTGTCACCCAAGATGGAGTGCAGTGGCACGATCTCAGCTCACTGCAGCCTCTGCCTCCTGGGTTCAAGCAATTCTTCCTCAGCCTCCCGAGTAGCTGAGACTACAGACGCGTGCCTCCATGCCTGGCTAATTTTTTGTATTTTTAGTAGAGACAGAGTTTCACCATGTTGGCCAGCATGGTCTTAATCTCCTGACCTCATGATCCACCTGCCTCGGCCTCCCAAAGTGCTGGGATTACAGGTGTGAGCCACCGTGCTCGGCCTGTAAATTTTTAATGTATTGCTGTCATAGTACTTTCATGAATTGTTTTTCATTTATTTTTAAAAATTTGTATTGATGTAAAACATACATATACAATTTACCATCTTTACATTTTTAAATGTCCAGTTTAGTGGAAATAAATATATTTATATTCTTTATTATTCCTTTCATTCCCATCTCTCATCCCCGCTCCCCGTCCCAGACTCTGGTAACCACCAATCTAGTCTTTGTCTTTATGATATCCACTTTTTTAGCTCCCACATATGAGTGAGGACATGTGATATTTGTCTTTCTGTGCCTGGCTTATTTTACTTAACATAATGGTTTCCAATTCCATCCATATTGCTGCAAATAACAGGATTTCATTCTTTTTATGGCTGAATAATGTTCCATTGTGTAGCTATACCATATTTTCTTTATCCATTCATCCGCTGATGGGCACTTAGGTTGATTCCATATTTTGGCTATTATGAATAATGCTGCAATAAACATAGGAGTGCAGGTATCTCTTTGATGTATTGATTTCCTTCCTTTTAGATACATACCCAGTAGTGGAATGGCTGGATCACATGGAAGTTCTATTGTTCGTTTTTTAAGGAACCTCCATACTGTTTACCATAATGGTAATTTACATTCCCACCAACAGTGTACACAGGTTCCCCTTTCTCCACATCCTTACCAGCATCTGTTATTGCCTGTATTTTTGATATAAGCCATTTTAACTGGGGTAAAATGATACCACATTGTGGTTTGGTTTGCATTTCTCTGATTATTAGTGACTTTGAGCATTTTTTTTTTTGTAAACCTGTTGGCCATTTGTATGTCTTCTTTTGATAAATGTCTTTTCAGATCTTTTAACAGTTTTAAAATTTGATTATTTATTTTTTGCTGTTAAGTTGTTTGAGCTCTTATGTGTTCTGATTACTAATCCCTTGTCAGATGGATTGATTGCAAATATTTTCTCCCATTCTGTGGGTTGTAGCTTTACTTTGTTGATTATTTACTTTGCTGTACGGAAGCTTTTCAGCTTGATGTAATCCCATTTATCCATTTTTGCTTTGGTTGCCTGTGCTTTTGAGGTCTTACACAATATTTGCCCAAATCAATGTCTTGGAGGATTTCACCAATGCTTTCTTCTAGTAGTTTCATAGTTTCAGGTCTTAGATTCAAGTCTTCAATCCATTTTGATTTTGTATATAGTGAGAGACAGAAGTCAATTTTCATTCTCCTATACAGAGTTATCCACTTTTCCCAGAACTATTTATTAACAAGACTGTCATTTTCTTATTGTAAGTTCTTGGTGCTTTTGTCAAAGATGAATTGACTGTAAATGCATGGATTTATATCTGGGTTATCTATGTCACATTGGTCTATGTGTCTGTTTTTAATGCCAGCTCCATGGCGTTTTGGTTACTATAGCTTTGTAATAAAATTTGAAGTCACATCGTGTGATGTCTCCAGCTTTGTTCTTTTTGCTCAGGATTGCTTTGGCTATTCGGGAACATTTTAGGATATGTTTTTTTATTTCTGTGAAGAATGTTTTAGGTATATTGATAGGGATTGCATTGAATATGTAAATTGCTCTGGGTAGTATTGTCATTTTTTTAAACAACAGATATTTATTTCTCACAGTTCTGGAGGCTGAAAGTACAAGATCAAAATGCCAACTGATTCAGTTCCTGGTGAGGACCATCTTCCTGGCTTGCAGATAGTTGTCTTACTGTATCCTAACATGGCTCTGGTGGGAAGGGTTGGATGTGAAGAGGGCACAAAAACTCCTGGTCTCTTCTATACTCCTCTATAAGGGTATTGGTCCCATCACAAGGACCCCATCCTGATGACCTCATCTAAACATAATCACCTCCCAAGACCCCAACTCCTAATAATACCATTACATTAGGGGTTAGGGCTTTAATATATGAATTTTGGGGGCACATCAGCATTCAGTCCATAGCAACATTTAATCCTTAGCCTCAACTCAGGGTTCACCTATTGTTCTCATAATGTCTGCTATAGCAAAAGGATTCAGCCAGGATCATGCATTGCTAAGAGGCATTAGTGGTCATGTCCCTTTAGCTCTTTCAGTCTAGAAGATTCCTCCTCCAGACTGAGGAATCTTCCAGACCAGAGAAGCCAAAGGGCATGATGATTCCTTCACGTTGATGACTTTGACTCTTCTGAAGATTATGGACCAGTTAATTTGTAGAATGTCCTTCAAGTTGGGTTCATCTGGTGACATCTTATGAATAGACTCAGGTTGTGCATTTTGGGGAAGTATATTGCAAAGCTGGATGTTGCATTCTCCATGTATCTGTCACACAATTTTAATTTGTCCGATTCACTGTGATCACTTGATTAAAGTGGTGTTTGCCAGATTTTTCTGTTGTAAAGTTACTCTTTGCCTCTTTTTTTTGCCTTCTGTGGCTTCATGTACTTTATTATTATTATTTTTATATATATACTTTAAGTTCTAGGGTACATGTGCACAACGTGCAAGTTTGTTACATATGTATACATGCGCCATGTTGGTGTGCTGCACCTGTTAACTTCTCATTTACATTAGGTATATCTCCTAATGCTATCCCTCCCCACTCCCCCAACCCCACGACAGGCCCTGGTGTGGGATGTTCCCTACCCTGTGTCCAAGTGTTTTCATTGCTCAATTCCCACCTATGAATAAGAACATGTGGTGTTTGGTTTTCTGTCCTTGCGATAGTTTGCTCAGAATGATGGTTTCCAGCTCCATCCATGTCCCTACAAAGGACATGAACTCATCCTTTTTTATGGCTGCATAGTATTCCATGGTGTATATGTGCCACATTTTCTTAATCCAGTCTATCAATGATGGACATTCGGGTTGGTTCCAAGTCTTTGCTATTGTGAATAGTGCCACAATAAACATATGTGTGCATGTGTCTTTATAACAGCTTGGTTTATAATCCTTTGGGTATATGTCCAGTAATGGGATGGCTGGGTCAAATGGTATTTCTAGTTCTAGATCCTTGAGGAATCGCCACACTGTCTTCCACAATGGTTGAACTAGTTTACAGTCCCACCAACAGGGTAAAAGCATTCCTATTTCTCCATATCCTCTCCAGCACCTGTTGTTTCCTGACTTTTTAATGATCGCCATTCTAATGGTGTCAGATGGTATCTCATTGTGGTTTTGATTTGCATTTCTCTGATGGCCAGTGATAATGAACATTTTTTCATGTGTCTGTTGGCTGCATAAATGTCTTCTTTTGAGAAGTGTCTGTTCATATCCTTTGCCCACTTTTTGATGGGGTTCTTTGATTTTTTCTTGTAAATTTGTTTAGGTTCTTTGTAGATTCTGGATATTAGCCCTTTGTCCGATAGGTAGATTGTAAAAATTTCCTCCCATTCTGTAGGTTGCCTGTTCACTCTGATGGTAGTTTCTTTTGCTGTGCAGAAGCTCTTTAGTTTCATTAGATCCCATTTGTCAATTTTGGCTTTTGTTGCCATTGCTGTTGGTGTTTTAGTCATGAAGTCCTTGTCCATGTCTATGTCCTGAATGGTATTGTCTAGGTTTTCTTCTGGGGTTTTTATGGTTTTAGGTCTAAATTTAAGTCTTTAATCTATCTTGAATTAATTTTTGTATAAGATGTAAGGAAGGGATCCAGTTTCAGCTTTCTCCATATGGCTAGCCAGTTTTCCCAGCACCATTTATTAAATAGGGAATCCTTTCCCCATTGCTTGTTTTTGTCTGGTTTATCAAAGATCAGATGGTTGTAGATGTGTGGTATTGTTTCCAGGGGCTCTATTCTGTTCCATTGGTCTATATCTCTGTTTTGGTACCAGTACTATGCTGTTTTGGTTACTGTAGCCTTGTAGTATAGTTTGAAGTCAAGTAGCGTGATGCCTCCAGCTTTGTTCTTTTGGCTTAGGAATGACTTGGCAATGTGGGCTCTTTTGTGGTTCCATATGAACTTTAAAGTAGTTTTTTCCAATTCTGTGAAGAAAGTCATTGGTAGCTTGATGGGGATGGCATTGAATCTATAAATTACCTTGGGCAGTATGGCCATTTTCACAATATTGATTCTTCCTATCCATGAGCATGGAATGTTCTTCCATTTGTTTGTGTCCTCTTTTATTTATTTTAGTAGTGGTTTGTAGTTCTCCTTGAAGAGGGCCTTCACATCCCTTGTAAGTTAGATTCCTAGGTATTTTATTTTCTCTGAAGCAATTGTGAATGGGAGTTCACTCACGATTTGGCTCTCTGTTTATCTGTTATTGGTGTATAGGAATGCTTGTGATTTTTGCACATTGATTTTGTATCCCGCGACTTTGCTGAAGTTGCTTATCAGCTTACGGAGATTTGGGGATGAGACAATGGGGTTTTCCAAATATACAATCATGTCATCTGCGAACCGGAACAATTTGACTTCCTCTTTTCCTAACTGAATACGCTTTATTTCTTTCTCTTGCCTGATTGCCCTGGCCAGAACTTTCAACACTATGTTGAATAGGAGTGGTGAGAGAGGGCATCCCTATCTTGTGCCAGTTTTCAAAGGGAATGCTTCCAGATTTTGCCCATTCAGTATGATATTGGCTGTGGGTCTGTCATAAATAGCTCTTATTATTTTGAGATACGTCCCATCAGTACCTAGTTTATTGACAGTTTTTAGCATGAATAGCTGTTGAATTTTGTCGAAGGCCTTCTATGCATCTATTGAGATAATCATGTAGTTTTTGTCCTTGGTTCTGTTTATATGATGGATTACATTTATTGATTTACAAATGTTGAACCAGACTTGCATCCCAGTGATGAAGCCGACTTAATCGTGGTGAATAAGCTTTTTGATGTGCTGCTGGATTCAGTTTGCCAGTATTTTATTGAGGATTTTTGCATGGATGTTCATCAGGGATATTGGTCTAAAATTCTCTTTTTTGTTGTGTCTCTGCCAGGTTTTCATATCGGGATGATGCTGGCCTCATAAAATGAGTTAGGGAGGATTCCCTCTTTTTCTATTGATTGGAATAGTTTCAGAAGGAATGGTACCAGCTCCTCTTTGTACCTCTGGTAGAATTTGGCTGCGAATCCTTCTGGTCCTGGACTTTTTTTGGTTGGTAGGCTATTAATTATTGCCTCAATTTCAGAGCCTTTTATTGGTCTATTCAGGGATTCAACTTCTTCCTGGTTTAGTCTTGGGAGGGTGTATGTGTCCAGGAATTTATCCATTTCTTCTAGATTTTCTAGTTTATTTGCATAGAGGTGTTTATAGTATTCTCTGACAGTAGTTTGTATTTCTGTGGGATCGGTGGTGATATCCCATTTATCATTTTTTATTGAGTCTATTTGATTCTTCTCTCTTTTCTTCTTTATTAGTCTTGCTAGTGGTCTATCAGTTTTGTTGATCTTTTGAAAAACCAGCACCTGGATTCATTGATTTTTTTGAAGGGTTTTTTGTGTCTCTATCTCCTTCATTTCTGCTCTTATCTTAGTTATTTCTTGCCTTCTGCTAGCTTTTGAATGTGTTTGCTCTTGCTTCTCTCATTCTTTTAATTGTGATGTTAGGGTGTCTATTTTAGATGTTTCCTGCTTTCTCCTGTGTGCATTTAGTGCTGTAAATTTCCATCTACACACTGCTTTAAATGTGTCCCAGAGATTCTGGTATGTTGTGCCTTTGTTCTCATTGGTTTCAAAGAACATCTTTATTTCTGCCTCCATTGTGTTATGTACCCAGTAGTCATTCAGGAGCAGGTTGTTCAGTTTCCATGTAGTTGAGCGGTTTTGAGTGAGTTTCTGAATCCTGAGTTCTAGTTTGATTGCACTGTGGTCTGAGAGACAGTTATAATTTCTGTTATTTTATATTTGCTGAGGAGTGCTTTACTTCCAACTATGTGGTACATTTTGGAATAAATGCGGTGTGGTGCTGAGAAGAATGTACATTTTGTTGATTTGCAGTGGAGAGTTCTGTAGATGTCTATTAGGTCCGCTTGGTGCAGAGCTGAGTTCAATTCCTGGATATCCTTGTTAACTTTCTGTCTCGTTGATCTGTCTAATGTTGACAGCAGGGTGTTAAAGTCTCCCATTATTATTGTGTGGGAGTCTAAGTCTCTTTGTACATCTCTAAGGACTTGCTTTATGAATCTGGGTGCTCCTGTATTGGGTGCATCTATATTTAGGATAGTTAGCTCTTCTTGTTGAATTGATCCCTTTACCATTATATAATGGCCTTCTTTGTCTTTTCTGATCTTTGTTGGTTTAAAGTCTTGTTTTATCAGACTAGGATTGCAACCCCTGCATTTTTTTGTTTTCCATTTCCTTGGTAGATCTTCCTCCATCCCTTTATTTTGAGCCTATGTGTGTCTCTGCCTGTGAGATGGGTCTCCTGAATACAGCACACCAATGGGTCTTGACTCTTTATCCAATTTGCCAGTCTATGTCTTTTAATTGGAGCATTTAGCCCATTTATATTTAAGGTTAATATTGTTATGTGTGAATTTGATCCTGTCATTATGATGTTAGCTGGTTATTTTGCTCGTCAGTTGATGCTGTTTCTTCCTAGTATTGATGGTCTTTACAATTTGGCATGTTTTTGCAGTGGCTGGTACTGGTTGTTCCTTTCCATGTTTAGTGCTTCCTTCAGGAGGTCTTGTAAGGCAGGCCTGGTGGTGACAAAATCTCTCAGCATTTGTTTGTCTGAAAGGATTTTATTTCTCCTTCACTTATGAAGCTTAGTTTGGCTGGATATGAAATTCTGGGTTGAAAATTGTTTTCTTTAAGAATGTTGAATATTGGTCCCCACTCTCTTCTGGCTCGTACAGTTTCTGCTGAGAGATCCACTTTTAGTCTGATGGGCTTCCCTTTGTGGGTAACCCGACCTTTCTCTCTCACTACCCTTAACATTTTTTCCTTCATTTCAACTTTGGTGAATCTGACAATTATGTGTCTTTGAGTTGCTCTTCTTGAGGAGTATCTTCGTGGCATTCTCTGTATTTCCTGAATTTTAATGTTTGCCTGTCTCGCTAGGTTGGGGAAGTTCTCCTGGATAATATCCTGAAGAGTATTTTCCAACTTGGTTCCATTCTCCCCGTCACTTTCAGGTACACCAGTCACATGTAGATATGGTCTTTTCACATAGTCCCATATTTTTTGGAGGCTTTATGCATTTCTTTTTACTCTAAACTTCTCACTTCATTTCATTCGTTTGATGTTCAATCACTGATACCCTTTCTTCCACTTGATCAAATCAGCTACTGAAGCTTGTGCATATGTCACGCAGTTCTCCTGCCATGGTTTTCAGCTCCATCAGGTCATTTAAGGACTTCTCTATACTGTTTATTCTAGTTAGCCATTCGTCTAATCCTTTTTCAAGGTTTTTAGCTTATTTGTGATGTGTTCGAACATCCTCTTTTAGCTCGGATAAGTTTATTATTACCGATCATCTGAAGCATTCTTCTCTCAACTTGTCAAAGTCATTCTCCATCCAGCTTTGTTCTGTTGCTGGCGAGGAGCTGCATTCCTTTGGAGGAGAAGAGGCACTCAGATTTTTAGAATTTTCAGCTTTTCTGCTCTGTTTTTTCCCCATCTTTGTGGTTTTATTTACCTTTGGTCTTTGATTATGGTGATGTACAGATGGGGTTTTGGTATGGATGTCCTTTCTGTTTGTTAGTTTTCTTTCTAACAGTCAGGACCCTCAGCTGCAGGTCTGTTGGAGTTTGCTGGAGGTCCACTCCAGACCCTGTTTGCCTGGGTATCACCAGTGGAGGCTGCAGAACAGCAAAGATTGCAGAACGGCAAATGTTGCTGCCTGATCCTTCCTCTGGAACCTTCGTCTCAGAGGGGCACCCAGCTGTATGAGGTGTCAGTCAGCCCCTACTGGGACGTGCCTCCCAGTTAGGCTACTTGGGGGTCAGGGACCCACTTGAGGAGGCAGTCTGTCCGTTCTCAGATCTCAAACTCCATGCTGGGAGAAGCACTACTCTCTTCAAAGCTGTCAGACAGGGACGTTTAAGTCTGCAGAAGTTTCTGCTGCCTGTTGTTCAGCTATGCCCTGCCCCCAGAGGTGGAGTCTACAGAGGCAGGCAGGCCTCCTTGAGCTGTGGTGGGCTCCACTGAGTTCGAGCTTCCCAGCTTCTTTTTTTACCTATTCAAGCCTCAGCAATGGCGGATGCCCCTCCCCTAGCCTCGCTGCTGCCTTGCAGTTCGATCTCAGACTGCTGTGCTGGCAGTGAGTGAGGCTCCGTGGGCATGGGATCCTCCAAGCCATGCGTGGGATATAATCTCCTGTTGTGCCGTTTGCTAAGACCATTGGAAAAGCACAGTATTAGGCTGAGAGTGTCCCGATTTTCCAGGTACTGCCTGTCATGGCTTCCCTTGGCTAGGAAAGGGAATTTCCCCACCCTTTGCACTTCCCGGGTGAGGCAATGCCCTGTCCTGCTTTGGCTCATGCTCTGTGGGCTGCACCTATTGTCCGACAAGCCCCAGTGAGATGAACACAGTACCTCAGTTGGAAATGCAGAAATCACCCATCTTCTGCGTCGCTCACACTGGGAGCTGTAGACTGGAGCTGTTCTTATTAGGCCATCTTGGAACCTCCCATGTATTGTCATTTTAACAATATTAATTATTCCAATCCATGAGCATAGAATAAATTTCCTTTTTTCTGTGTGTCTTTTTCTATTTCTTTCATCAGAGGTTTATAGTTTTCCTTGCATAGATCTTTCACTTCTTTGGTTAGATTGATTCCTAGGTATTTTATACTTTTTGTAGCTATTGTAACAGGATTGCCTTCTTGATTTCTTTTTCAAATTGTTTGCTGTTGACATATATAAATGCTATTGATTTTTGTATGTTGACTTTGTATTCTGCAACTTAACTGAATTCATTTATTAGCTCTTAACAGTTTTTTGGGGAAACTTTGGGTTTTTCTAAGTATAGGATCACATTGTCTGCAAACAAGGCTTATTTTGCTCCTACCTTTTCAATTTGGATGCCCTTTATTTCTTTCTCTTGTCTAATTGCTCCAGACATTACTTCCACTGCTATATTGAAAAACAGCAGTAAAAGTGGGCATTCTTGTCTTGTTCCAGTCTTTAGAGCAAAGGCCTTCAATTTTTCCCTATTCATTATGCTGCTAGTCATAGGTTTGTCACAGTTGGCCTTTATTATCTTGAGGTATGTTCCCTCTATACCCATTTTGATGAGTTTTCATTAAGGATACTGAATTTTATCAAATGCCTTTTCGGCATCTACTGAAATAATCATATGGTTTTTGTTCTTGATTCTGTTAATATTGTATAACATGTTTATTGATCTGCATATGTTGAGCCATCCTTGCATCCCTGAGATGAATCCCACTTGATAATGGTGAATGATCTTTTTAATGTGTTGTTACATTTAGTTTGTTAGTATTTTGTTGAAGATTTTTGCATCTATACTCATCAGTGAGAGTAGCCTGTAGTTTTCTTTTCCTTTTTTTTGCCTTGCTTTGTTTTGGTATCAGGGTAATAATGCTGGCCTTGTAGAATGAGTTTGGAAGAATTCCTTGCTCTTCAATTTTTTTAAAGGGTTTAAGTAGTTGGTATTAGTTCTTTTTTAATGTTTGGTAGAATTCAGCAGTGAATTCATCAGGTACTGGGCTTTTCTTTTATGGGACATGTTTTTTACACCTTCTATTTCATTACTTGTTATTGGGTTTGTTGAGGTTTTCTATTTCTTCATGATTCAATCTTTGTAGGTTGTATGCATTCGAGAAGACATTATCATGTCTTCTAGGTTTTCCAATTTATTAGAGTATAGTTCATAATAGTCTCAATAATTCTTTGTATTTCTGAGGTCTCAGTTATTACATCTTCTTTTTCATTTTTGATTTCATTTTTTAGGTCTTCTTTTTTTCTTTCTTAGTCCAGCTAAAGGTTTGTCAATTTTGTTTATATTTTGAAAAAGCAACTTTTCGTTTTGTTGATCTTCTGTTTTTTAGTCTGAATTTCATTTATTTCTGCTCTGATATTTATTATTTCTTTCCTTCTACTAATTTAGCGCTTGGCTTGTTTTTGCATTTCTTGTTGCTTTAAGGCACACCATTAGGGTGTTTATTTTGAAGACTTTCAACTTTTTTGACATAGGCATTTATTGCAATAAACTTTCCTGTTGGTACTGCTTTTGCCATAATCCCATAGATTTTGGTATGGTTTATTTCCATTTTCATTTGTTTCAATAAATTTTTTAATTCCCTTCTTCATTGACCCACTGGTCATTCAGGATCATGTTGTTTAATTTCCATATGCTTGTGTATTTTCCAAGGTTCCTCTTGTTATTGATTTCTAGTTTTATTCCATTGTGATCCAAGAAGATACTTGATATTATTTGTTTTTCAGAATTTGTACAAACATGTTTTGTAGCCTAAGATATGGTCTATTATGGAAAATGTTCCATGTGCTGTTGAAAAGAATGTGTATTCTGAAGCAGTTGGGTGAAATGTTTATAAATGTCAGTTAGGCCTGTTAGATCTAGTGTATAGTTTAACTTTACTGTTTCTTTATTAACGTTCTGTCTGGATGATCTGTTCATGACTGCGAATGGGATATTAAAGTCCACTACTATTATTGTGTTGCAGTCTGTCTCTTTCTTTAGGTCTATTAATGTTTGTTTTATATATTTTGGAGCACTAGTGTTCAGTACATAGATATTTATAATGGTTATATTGTCTTGCTGAATTGAAACCTTTGTCATTATATAATGCCTTTCCTTGTCTTTTTTTTTTTTGAAGGTCTTTGATTTGTAGACTCTTTTATCTAATATAAGTATAGTTACTGCTGCTCTTTTATTTGAAGGGGCGGGGTGCTCTAGTTGCATGGAATATCTTTTTCCACCCCTTTCAGTCCATGTGTATCTTTATAGGTGAAATGAGTTTCTTGAAGGCAGCATATAGTTGGGTCTTCTTTCTTTCTTTTAAAAAAAAAATTTCAACTTTTATTTTAAGTTCAGGAGTACATGTGCAGGATGTGCAGGTCTGTTACTTATGTAAACATATGCCATGGTAGTTTGCTGCACAGATCACCCCATCACCTAGGTATTAAGCCAAGCATCTATTAGCTATTCTTCCTGATGGCCTTCCTCTCCGACTCCCACCCCTGACTGGCCCCAGGGTGGGTTGTTCCCACTATGTGTCCATCTGTTTTTATCATTCAGCTTCTACATATAAGTGAAAACATGTGGTGTTTGGTTTTCTGTTCCTGTGTTAGTTTTCTCAGGATAATGGCTTCCGGCTCTATCCATGTCCCTGCAAAGGACATGATCTCATTCCTTTTTATGACTGAATAGTATTCCATGGTTTAAATGTACCACATTTTCTTTATCCAGTTTATCACTGATGGGCATGTGGGTTGAGTCCATGTCTTTGCTACTGTGAATAGTGCTGCAGTAAACAAACGCGTTCATGTATCTTTCTAATAGAATGATTTATATTCCTTGGGGTATACATCCAGTAATGGGATTGCTGGGTCAAATGGTATTTCTGGTTCTACGTCTTTGAAGAATTGCCACACTGTCTTCCACAATGTTTGAACAAATTTACACACCCACCAAGAGTGTAAAAGCTTTTTTTTCTCTGCAATCTCACCAGCATGTCGTTTTTTGACTTTTTAGTAATTGCCATTCTAACTGGTGTAAGTTGGTATCTCAGCGTGATTTTGATTTGCATTTCTGTAATGATCAGTGATGTTGAGCTTTTTTTCATATGTTCGTCAGCCTCATGTATGTCTGCTTTTGAGAAGTATCTGTTCATGTCCTTTGCCCATTTTTTAATAGGGTTGTTTGCTTTTTTCTTGTAAATTTGTTTAAGTTCCTTGTAGACTCTGGATATTAGACCTTGGTCAGATGGATAGATTGCAGAATTTTTCTCCCATTCTGTAGGTTGCCTGTGCACTCTGATGATAGTTTCTTTCGCCATGCAGAAGCTCCTTAATTAGATCCCATTTGCCAATTTTTGCTTTTGTTGCAATTGCTTTTGGCATATTTGTCACAAAATCATTGCCTGTGCCTATGTCCTGAATGGTATGGCCTAGATTATCTTCCAGGGTTTTTATAGTTTTGGATTTTACATTAAAGTTTTTAATCCATCTTTTGTTAACCTCTGTATAAGGTGTAAGGAAAGCATCCAGTGTCCATTTTCTGCATATGAGATAGCCAGTTCTCCAAGCACCATTTATTAAATAGGGAATCCTTTCCCCATTGCTTGTTTTTGTTGGGTTTGTCCAAGATCAGATGGTTGTAGGTGTGCGGTCTTATTTCTGAGTTCTCTATTCTATTCCATTGGTCTATGTGTCTGTTTTTGTACCACTACCGTGCTGTTTAGGTTAGTGTAGCCTTGTGGCATAGTTTGAGGTCAAGTAGCATGATGCCTCCAGCTTTGTTCTTTTTCCTTAGGATTGTCTTAACTGTTTGGGCTCTTTTTAAAAATAGTTTCCATTCTAATTCTGTGAAGAATGTCAATGGCAGTTTAATAGGAAGAACACTGCATCTATAAATTACTTTTGCTGATATGGCCATTTTCACAATATTGATTCTTCCTATCCATGAGCATGGAATGTTTTCCCATTTGTTTGTGTCCTCTCTGATTTCCCTGAGCAGTAGTTTGTAGTTCTCCTTGAAGAGGTCCTTCATATTCTTTGTTAGCTGTACTTCTAGGTACTTTATTCTTTTTGTAACAATTGTGATTGGGAGTTCCATTCATGATTTGACTCTCTGCTTGCCTGCTGTTGGTGTATAGGAATGCTAGCTTTTTTGCACATTGATTTTGTATCCTGAGACTTTGCTGAAGTTGCTTATCAACTTAAGAAGCTTTTGGGATGAGATTATCAGGTTTTCTAGATACAGGATCATGTCATCTGCAAACAAACATAGTCGGAATTCCTCTCTTCCTATCTGAATACTATTTATTTCTTTCTTTTGCCTGATTGTCCTGGCCAGAACTTCCAATACTATGTTGGATAGGTGTGGTGAGAGACTGAAGGAGGATAGAGACATGACAACTTGTCTTATGCCAGTTTTCAAGGGAAATGCTTGAAAGACCCATCAGTATGCTGTCTTTAAGAGATCCATCTCACATGCAAAGACACACATAGGCTCAAAACAAAGGGATGAAGGATAATTTACCAAGCAGATGGAAAACAGAAAAAAGCAAAGGTCACAATCCTAGCTTCTGACAAAACAGACTTTAAACCAACAAAGATTAAAAAATGACAAAGAAGAGCATTACATAATGGTAAATGTTTCAATTCAACAAGAGCTAACTATCCTAAATATATAGTCACACCATAAAGGAGCACCCAGATTCATAGCAGTTCTTAGAGACCTATAAAGAGACTTAGACTCCCACACAATAATAGTGGAAGATTTTAACACTCCACTGACAGTATTAGATCATTGAGACAGAAAATTAACAAAGATATTCAGTACCTGAACTCAGCTCTGGATCAAGTGGATCTGATAGATATCTACAGAACTCTCCACCCCCCAGCAACAAAATATACATTCTCATTGCCTCATGGCACTTACTCAAAAATTAATCACATAATCGGAAGTCAAACACTCCTCAGCAAACGCAAAAGGACTGAAATCATAACAGTCTCTCAAATCACAATACAATCAAATTAGAATTTAAGATTAAGAAATTCACTCAAAACCACACAACTACATGGAAATTGAGCAACCTGCTCCTGAATGACTGCTGGGTAAATAATAAAAGTAAGGCAGAACTCAAGAAGTTCTTTGAAACTAATGAGAACAAAGAGACAATGTATCAGAATCTCTGGGGGCAGATAAAGGCAGTGTTAAGAGGGGAATTTATAGCACTAAATGCCCACATCAAAAAGTTAGATCTCAAGTTAACAACCTAACATCACAACCAAAAGAACTAGAAACCAAGAGCAAACAGACACCAAAGCTAGCAGAAGACAAGAAATAACTGAGATCAGAACAGAACTGAAGGAGGAAAGAGACATGAAAATCCCTTCAAAAAATCAACAACTCCAGAACGTGGTTTTTTGAAAAAATTAATAAAATAGATAGACTGCTAACTAGACTAGTAAAGAAGAAAAGAGAGAAGAATCAGATAAATACAATCTAAAATTATAAGGGGAATATCACCACTGACCCCACAAAAATACAAACAACCATCAGAGAATACTATAAACACCTCTATGCACATGAACTAGAAAATCTAGAAGAAATGGATAAATTCCTGGATATGTACACCCTCCCAAGACTGAACTAGGAAGAAATTGAATCCCTGAATAGGCCAATAATGAGTCCTGAAATTCAGATAGTAATAAATAGCCTAACAACCAAAAAAAAGCCCAGGACCAGACAAATTTACAGCTTAATTCCAGAGGTACAAAGAAGAACTGGTACCATTTCTACTGAAATTATTCCAAAAAATTGAAAAGGAGCATCTCCACCCTAACTCATTTTATGAGGCCAGCATCATTTTGATACCAAAACCTGGCAGAGATACAACAAAAAATGAAAACTTCAGGCCGATATCTCTGATGACTGTTGATGCAAAAATCCTCAATGCTGGCAAACCAAATCCAGCAGCATATCAAAAGGCTTATCCACCATGATCAAGTTGGCTTCATCCCTGTGATGCAAGGTTGGTTCAACACGTGCAAATCAATAAATGTGGCTCATCACATGCAAAGAACTAAAGACAAAAATCACATAATTATTTCAATAGATGTAGAACAGGCCTTTGATAAAGTTCAACATCTCTTCATGTTAAAAATTCTCAATAAACTAGTTATTGAAGGAATATACCTCAAAATAATAAGAGCCATATATTACAATCTCCCAACCAATATCATACTGATATTGGGGTCTTGGTTCTTTATCCAGCTTGCCATTCTGTGTCTTTTAATTGGGACATCTAGACCATTTACGTTTAAGGTTAGTATTGTTATGTGTGAATTTGATTCTGTCATCATGATGCTGGCTGGTTATTTTGCAGACTTGTTTATGTAGTTACTTCATAGTGTCACTGGTCTGTGTACTTCAGTGTGTTTTTGTAGTGGCTGCTAATGGTTTTTCCTTTCCATATTTAGTGCTTTCTTCAGGACCTGTTGCAAGGCAGGCCTGGTGGTGACAAATTCCCTCTGCATTTGCTTGTCTGAAAAGGATCTCATTTCTCCTTCACTTATGAAACTTAGTTTGGCCAGATATGAAATTCTAGGTTGGAAATTCTTTTAAGAATGTTGAACATTGGCCCCCAGTCTCTTCTGGTTTGTAGGATTTCTGCTGAAAGGTATGCTGTTAGTCTGATGGGCTTCCCTTTGTAGGTGACTTGGTCTTTTTCCCTGGCTGCTCTTAACATTTTTTCTTTCATTTTGACCTTGGAGAATCTGACGATTATGTATGTGTCTTGGGGTTGATCTTTTTATGGAGTATCTTACTGGGGTTCTCTGAATTTCCTAAATTTGAATGTTAGCCTGTCTTGCTAGGTTGGGGAAGTTCTCCTAGATAATATCCTGAAGTATATTTTCTAACTTGGTGTCAGTCTCCCCATCTCTTTCAAGTACCCCAATCAGTCATAGGTTCGATCTTTTTATATAATCCCATATTTCTGGGAGGTTTTGTTCATGCCTTTTTGTTCTTTTTTCTCTAATCTTTTCTATCTGTCATTTTATTTTATTTTATTTTATTTGAGACAGAGTCTCACTCTGTCACCTAGGCTGGAGTGCAGTGGCACAATCTCGGCTCACTGCAACCTCCACCTCCTGGGTTCAAGTGATTCTCCTGCCTCAGCCTCCTGAGTAGCTAAGATTACAGGCACACACCACCATGCCCAGCTAATTTTTGTATTTTTAGTAGAGACAGGTTTCACCATGTTGGCCAGGCTGGTCTCAAACTCCTGACCTCTGGTGATCCACCCTTCTTGGCCTCCCAAAGTGCTGAGATTGCAGGCATGAGCCACCATGCCCGGCCCTGTCTTATTTCAGAAAGATAGTCTTCAACCTCTGAGATCCTTTCACTGCCTGGTCTATTCTGCTATTGATATTTATGATTGCATTGTAAAGTTCTCATGTTGTGTTTTTCAGCTGTATCAGGTCAGTTACGTTTCTCTCTAAACTGACTATTCTGATTATCAGCTCCTGTATTGTTTCATTATGTTTCTTAGCTTCTTTGCATTGGGTTACAACATGCTCCTTTAGCTCAGCGAAGTTCGTTATTACCCACCTTCTGAAGCCTACTTCTATCAATTCAGCCATCTCAGCCTCTGCCCTGTTCTGTGCCCTTGCTGGTTATTTGGTGTTGTGGTCATTTGTAGGAGAAGAGGCACTCTGGCTTTTTGTGTTTTCAATGTTTTTGCATTGATTTTTTTCTCATTTTTAGGGGCTTATCTACCTTCAATCTTTGAGATTGCTGAGCTTTGAGTGGGACTTTTGTGGGGTCATTTTTGTTGCTGTTCTTGTCTGTTTGTTTGTTCTTAACAATCAGGCCACTAATTATTAGCAACCATAGGGCTGCTGCAGTTTGCTGGGGGTCCACTGCAGACCCTAATTGCCTCCATTTTTCCCATACCTGGAGGTATATCCAGTGAAGGCTGCAAAGCAGCAAAGATGGCAGCCTGCTCCTTCCTCTGTAAGCTCCATCCCAGGGTGGTACTGACCTGTTGCTGGCCCAAATGCACCTGTAGGAGGTGTCTGGAGACCCCTGTTAGGAGTTCTCACCCAGTCAGGAGGAACAGGATCAAGGACACACTTACAGGAGTAGTCTGGCTGCTTTTGGTAGAGCCAGTGTGCTCCATTGGTGAGGGACTCTTCCTAGTCCGGACCTCCTGGACTCTGCAGAGCCAGCAGGCTGGAAAAGCTGAGTCAACCAAACAACAGAGACACTGTCTGCCTCTCCCCACAGGAGTTCCATCCCAGGGAGAGATCAGGGTTCAGTGCATATAAGCCTGGCTGGAGTGACTCCAGGCCCCCCACAAGGGGGCCCCGCCCAATGAGGAAGAATGGATCAGGGTGCCACTTAAAGAAGCAGTCTGAGCATGATCTTGCAAAGCAGGTGTGTTGCAGTTAGGGGGAACCCTCCTTGTCCAGACCACCTGGACTCTCTACAGATGGCAGGCTGGAACGCTGACTTGACTGAACCACAGAAATGGCTGCCACCCTTTCCCCCAAAAACTGCTTCTGGTTTCAGGCAGATTCATCCTTCCCCCAGGAACTGCCTCTGGTTTCAGGCAGACTCAGCCTATTGCCCTTGGCTGGCTGGAATTCTAAGCCACTGGGTCTTAACTTATGAGGTGCCATGAAACTGAGGCCTGCAGACCGACACTGCTTGGCTCCCTGGATTCAACCCCCTTCCTAGGGGAATGTACAGACAGATCTACTGCCTTGCCAGAATCCCAGTGCTGGAGTATATAAAACTTCTGGGTCTCTGTGCCTGAGCAGCTACTCTGCCAAGACTCCACACTGCTCTGTGTATCAGACCCAAAGCCCTGGAGACATGGGCTCACAAGGGGATCTCCCAATTTGTGGGTTGCAAAGATTCATGGGAGAAGCGTGGTTTCCTGGGCACGATAGCACACTCACCACTTCCCTTGGCTGGGGATGGGGGTTCATTTGGCTCTGTGCCACTCCCATGTGGGCTGTCACCCCACCCTGCTTTTCTTTGTTCCCCATGGATCCAGTTGATTGCCTAGTCAGTCCCAATGTGAGAACCTGGATATTTCAGCTGAAGGTGCTGAGTTCACTCACTGCTTTCACTCCTCTCTGTGAGTGCTGCAGACTGCAGCTGCTTCTAATCAGCCATCTTGGCCCACATTCAGGTCTTTTTTCTATATCCTTTCCACCACTGTATGCCTTTTAATTGGAACACTGAGACCATTTACATTCAGTGTTATTATTCATAATAAGAACTTACTACTGCTATTTTGTTGCTTGCTTTCAGTTGTTTTGTAACTCCTTCCTTTTTTACTGCCTTCCTTTTTGGATAAGTGATTTTCTTCCTTTTTAGTTAAGTGTTTTAATTTGTTGCTTTTATTTTTAATGAATCTGTTATAGGTTTTTGCATTGTGGTTACCATAAGCTTAAAAAATTATAGATATAACAAGTTATTTTAAAGAGATGACAACTTATCTGAGAAGGTAAATAAAAGAACAGGAATGGCCGGGGGTGGTGGCTCACACCTGTAATCCCAGCACTTTGGGAGGACGAGGCAGGTGGATCACGGGACATCAGGAGTTCAAGACCACCCTGACCCAACATGAAGAAACCCTGTCTCTACTAAAAATACAAAATTAGCCAGATGTAGTGGCACATGCCTGTAATCTCAGCTACTTGGGAGGCTGAGGCAGAAGAATCATTTGAACCCCGGGAGGCAGAGGTTGTGGTGAGCTGAGATCATACCACTGCACTCCAGCCTGGGCAACAAGGGTGAAACTCTGTCTCAAAAAAACAAAAACAAAACAAACAAACAAAAAACTAGAAAAAAAAAAAAAGAACAGAAACAAAGGAAAAAACACACGCAAAAATTCTACACAACTCTATTATCTGGCCCCCTACATTTTAACTTTCTTTCAATTTACATGTTTTCATTTTGGGATTTTTTGTTTTTTGTTTTTTTGGTGGTTTTTGTTTTGTTGTTTGTTTGTTTGTTTGTTTTGAGATGGAGTCTGGCTCTGTCACCCAGGCTGGAGTGCAGTGGCGCAATCTTGGCTTACTGCAACTTCCACCTCCCGGGTTCAAACAATTCTCCTGCCTCAGCCTCCTGAGTATCTGGGATTACAGGCACCCACCACCATGCCTGGCTAATTTTTGTATTTTTCATAGAGATGGGTTTCACCATGTTGGCCAGGCTGGTATCAAACTCCTGACCTCAGGTGATCTGCCCACCTCGACCTCCCAAAGCACTGGGATTATAGGCATGAGCCACTGCGCCTGGCCCATATTTTCAAGTTAACTAGCTGTTAATAGGTTACTGTAACCGTTATTGTTTTTGATAGGTTTTTGGAGTGCTGTACTAGAATTATGAGTGGATTGCACAACACAAATATAATAATAGAATATTCTGGGTTTGTCTATGTACTTAATTTTGCCAGTTGGCTTTATACCTTGAAAAGCTTTCTTTTGCATGTTAATAAGTTTTCTTTCAGATCGAAGAACTCCCTTTAGGATTTCTTGCAAGACAGGCCTAGTTGTAGTGAATTCTCTCAGCTTTTGTTTGTGAAAGACTTTATCTGTCCTTCAAATGTGAATGTCAATTTTGCTGGATAAAGTATTTTTAATGGCAGTTCTTTTTTTCTTTGAGCACTTTGAAAATGTCATTCCATTTGCTCCTGGCCTATATGGTTTCCATTGAGAAGTCTGTTGCCAGACAAATTGGAACTTCTTTATGTTATTTCCTTCTTATCTATACTGCTTTTCAGATCTTGACCTTTGAGAATTTGATTATTAGATGCCTTGGGGTAGTCTTATTTGGATTGAATTGGCTTGGTGTTCTAAGACATTCCTGTAACCTGGATTTATCTTTCTCAAGTTTTGGAAAGTTTTATGTTATTATTTCTTTGAATAAGCTTTCTACCCCTTGCTCTTTGCCCAGATCCCTCTTGGATACCAATCATTCTTAGATTTGGTCTTTTGAGGCAATTTTCTATATCTTGTACACGGTCTTCATTCCTTTTCATTCCTTTCCCCCCATCCCACCCCCATATATTTTCAAATAGCAAGTCTTTGAACTCATTGATTCTTTCCTCTGCTTGGTTATTCTGATGTCAAGAGCCTCTAAAGAGGTTTTCAGTTCAGCAAATTTATTTCTTAGTTCCAAGATTTCTATTTGATATTTTTTATTATTTCAATTCCTTTGTTAAATTTTTCTGATAAATTTCTAAAATGTTTTTCTGAGTTATCTTGGAGATTACTGAATTTTCTTAAAACTAATATTTTGAATTATTGGTCAGAAGCTTGCAAACCACCATCTCATTGGGGTCAGTCACTGGATTTTTGCTTTATCCTTTTGGGGAGGTCATGGGTGCCTGTCTACTATTGTTTCTTGTGAGTGTACATCTATGTCTTTGCATTGAAAGATTAGTTACTTATTCCAGTTTTCTCTGTCCAGCTTTTGTTTTTTATTAAATATATTTGTTTAGCAAATCTTCACTGTTAAGTTGCCACTTGCCTTTTGGTTCTAGCTGGGGTGGCACCTTAAGGCCAAGTTCACCTCAGCTCTAGTAACTGGTCAGAGCACTATCTCAAATGAGGGGCATCCCAAAGGGATTATCCTGGCAGTGTGGGAAGGCTTGTTGACCAGGGGACCAGGGGAATGTACCTCCTGCAGCCACTTTTATTTGGCATCTCCTTTGGCCAAGTTACAGAGCAGAGTTTCTGGGCTGGGGATGGTAGTCCTGCCCCCCTGTTTGTCTCTGCCTATTCTCAGGGATATTTCTCCCTTCAGGCAGTCATGATGCTACCCACAGGTTAACACAATGACAGGTCTCCTGCTAGGGAGCCCAAGAAGATGGAGAAGCTGGCTGATCACCTCCATTTTACTTTTTCCAGGATATAAACCATGAGTTAAGGGCAGATTTTCCACGCAGTTGGTGTCTGGCAGGATTCGGTGGAGGAGCTGGCGGGGAGGGGAAGGGGCATCATGTGTGTGGAAGGCCAGTTCTCCTGCCATCTGCTAAGAGTTTTTCCACTTCTCTGTGGCCCAGGGAACTGTCTTATCCTCATTCTTGAGCTCTGCGTTGTTGCTGGTGAAGATCTCAGCACTGTATATTTGTTTTCTGTTTTTTATTGGGGGTGAGAAGTCAGCTTGCCTCTTTGCTACCATTTTGGAACCAAAATCCTCCTGTGAATTTTTTAAATGTTCATCATATTCATGTTTTTGTCACCTTTTTTATACCTAAAATCATTTTTCTTTTTCTTTTGTATTGTTGATGAATCCTGTTACAGGCTTGTCTACTGTAATAGTTTATTTAAAGAGCCATATTTTGGCTTCATCAAGTGTGTTATTATTTTGTTTTCTATTTCATTAATTTCCACTCTTTATTATTACCTTCTTTTAGTTTATTTGAGTTTGCTTTTCAAAAAAATTATTTCCCAGCACTTTTGGATGGCGAGACAGGAGGATCTCTTGAGGGCAGGAGTTTGAGACCAGCCTAGACAACATAGCAAGATTTGTCTCCACAAAAAATTTCAAAATTAGCCAGATGTGGTGGTGTGCAGCTGTAGATCTAGCTACTTGGGAGGCTGAGGTGGGAGAATCACTGGAGCCCAGAAATTCAAGGTTACAGTGAACTATGACTGTATCACTGCACTTCAGCCTGGGCAACAGAGTTAGACCCTATCTCTTTAAAAGAAAGAAAGAAAGAAAATGAAAGGGAAGGAGGGAGGAAAGGGAGAGAGGGAGGTAGGGAAGAAGGGAAGAAGGAAGGAAGGAACTCTTAAGTAGGATACCTAGCTCATTAATTTTCAATTTCTTTTCAGAATCAGTCAATACATTTTAGGTTATAAACTGCTGCTTTAGCAACATCCTAAAAGTTTTGATATGTAATATTTTATTGCTTTTTATTTCTTAAAATCAACTTCCCAAAGGATTCTTCAACTCATGAGTTATTGAGGGAGATGTGTGTGTCTATATTAATTTCAAATCTATAGAGTATTTCTAGTTATCTTTGTCATTTATTTCTAATGTTATTATAATTTAGTCAGAGAAAACAAGCAGAGGAAAACATAAATTTCTTGGTATTTATGAATTTTGCTTTGTGGCCTAGAATGCAATCAAGTTTTTTTTTTTTACTTGATTTTATGTATTACGAGATCTTTCTCCATTACTGTATATATAATCTACTATATTCTTTTTTTAAAAAAGATAGTTTATTCATACTCTCTCAATAGTTTCTTTCTTATTCTCTTTTTGTTTGCTGCATACTATCTGTGTCAGCAATCCTCAAGATCACCCTCACATTCAGAGATTTGCTAGGAGGACTCATGGGACTCAACATATAATTGTACTATGGCTAAGACTTATTACAGTGACATAATAGGGATACACAGCCAGATGATGAGGGAAAGAGACACAGGGAGATTCTGGAGGAATCCACGGGCAGGCTTTCTTATGCTCCTTCTCTTCCACAAGGAGTCACACAGAGCACACTCTTCACACAGCAAGAAAAATGCTGCAATTTGTATGTTATGTTTTTGCCCAAGGCAGCCCATTAGAGACTCAGCATTCAATGATTTTGTTGGGGGATGGTTACATAGGCACACTCTTCCTATTATGTACCAAAATTCCAGACCCCAGAAGGAAATGAGGTGCAGCATAAATCATATTGTTCGTATTAATAGTCTAGGCACAATAAACTCCTCTTACCAATTAAGGAATGGTGGGAACACTGAAAACACCAAATACCTAAAACCAGCAATAGCTATCCTTGCAAGCAGACCCTTTTGAAGTTAACAACCTCAAACCAACTTTGTTAAATCCCTCTCAAATTTTTAGAGTAGGTTGATACTATGAAGAGATGGATCATGTAGTTCAGTAGGTGTGTGTTGAATTAATTAGATAGTGCCTGTGGGAAAATATAAGTTTCAAAATAGTTACTTTTAAGTGAACTTCCATAATATAATCCTATTCATGAGTTTGGATTGCCTGTAGTTAGTGAACAATACTGTTACTTTAAAAGGAGGCTGAACCTCTAAATGGTAGTCATAGTCTTTATTTGGCATAATAGGAAATTGAGTAATTTTTCAAAAAGGTAGCTCATTATCTGTAGCATCTATTACTATAAGTTAGCTATTATTTGTCCTCTTTGTTGCCTATGCTAAATTTCCTTCTCTATACAGGTTAATCTTTGAAATAAAAGTTTTGTAGGAATAAATTGTTATTTTTAACTTTATTCAGATTTGTAGAAAAATGTTACATCGCCACATGCTTATATTTCGACTGCCTAACTTGCAGATGTTAGATGGAAGTCCTGTGAATTCAGATGATAGGGCAAAAGCTGAATTTCACCTCGCTGAACTACAAGCAAAGAAAAATTTGGTAATAATTATATTATTTACAATTTTCCTTTTGAAGCACATTAATTGTTAGTAAATGAACATTATATTATATCTTTTGATTTAAATGTTTAAACCTATGGTGTTTTTGATGAGGATGATCTTAGTATCTATTTAGTGATTACTATCAAAGGCAGCTGGATTTGGTGAAGAGAGCATGCGTGCTCACACACACACACACACACACACACACACACACATATATATATAAGTCAGGGAACATCCTTTTCTTAATAGCATACTTCATACTCTGACATAAGGAAAGTTAATATTTGTATGCTCAATATGTCAGATGATGCTAGAACATAGGAAACTATAACATATCACTTTCATAAATAGAAACTAACAATAAAACTATTTCCCTTTAGGCACACAGAAAGGGAAGGAAGGAATTCTGAACTCAACTCTCTGGATTGTGTAGTTTATCTAAGAAAGGAGATGTGTGCCTCTATCTGTGTGTTTTGTTAGGATAATTGGGCTTTTTACTCAGGAGCCCTAAAATGTATCTGATCATGGTAGGAAAGAGATTAAAGAGAGAAGAAATAATAAAAGCATGTCATTTGAAAATTCTGTCTTTGACCACCTAGTTTCTTCATGACCATCTTCTAAAGACTAAATTTAACACAGAAAATCTATGGTTTTTGAACACAGAAGTAACATTATTAGAATGCTGTGGTTTGAGAAAAAAAGAGGCTGGAGGGAGAAGGGAAACCAGCTCAGAGGCTTTTAGAATAATCCAAGAGAGATGTTATGAAGACCTGGACCACGGTAGAGAATATAAATGAATCTTTGATGTAAGTGAAAACCAGAAACCAAGGACATTAGAGTCCATGAACAGAGGTGACTTTAAAAACATTACACTGAATAGGAAAGAGATAGGACTACCATACATACTCTCCTAACAGGCTTTCACTGAACTCACCAGATTAATTCCGGTGACACTCCCAATTGCAGAACATACTCAACTTTTGATACTTGTAGGCTCCTCTCTAGTCCACTTCTCCCTTCAGCAGTACATTCATATACTTATTAAGAGCTAACTGTATGTCAGTTCTTGTTATTTTAAATAAACACAGGGACTCTAAGTACAAATTTTAAATTATTATTTCTATTTGTCTATGAAAACCAAATGGAATACTTTGGAAAGTCTGGATAAAGGGCACTCTCTCTCTCCCCACCCCTTCCAACGCCCTCCCCCATAGGTTCAAATTAGATGTGGGAGAAAAAACTAAAATGTGAAGAAAATGATAAAAATGCAGAGAAAACATGTAAGGAAATTATTTTTAAAAGCTAGACAGATTATTGTGTTCAGATTTTTTCCACATGCCTTTAAATTCTTGCTATTTTAAAGAAACCAAAACTGGAAATTGTAGGCAAAATAAGGGTATGATATCTCCAAAAACAATCAAATAAATAATACTAATCAAGGGACCCTTGCCTACAGAAGAAGCTTTGGTCCTTCATCAAAAGATTGATGAATGCATGTACTTTTAAATATTTTATTTTTTTAAGATGAATATCAATTAGACAATGATTCCCTTACTTTTTTTTTTTTAGACAAAGTCTTGCTCTGCTGTCCAGGCTGGAGTGCAGTGGTATAATCTTGGCTCACTGTAACCTCTGCCTCCTGGGTTCAGTTGATTCTCCTGCCTCAGCCTCCCGAGTAGCTGGGACTACAGGCATGTGCCATCATACCAGGCTAATTTTTGTATTTTTAGTAGATGAGGTTTTGCCATGTTGGCCAAGCTAGTCGCGAACTCCTAACCTTAGGCAATCCACCCGCCTTGGCCTCCCAAAGTGCTGGGATTACAGGCTTGAGCCATTGCACCCGGCCCCCTTACTTTTTTATTAACTCTTTTAAAATTAATCTTGACATTTTTTGATTAACCAAAGGGCTTCTATTATAGGTCAAAGTAGCTACAAAGACTTGTGACTTTAAAAGTTTTACAATGTTTAAAAAAGATTATTTAGTTTAGGCAAAGGAAATTGATTCATTCATGGACTATATCTACAAATTTTTTTCTAAAAACTATGGTTTCCAAAAAGAAATTTAGCCATTGATCTATATGATGTAACAAAACAAGTGCATCATCTAATGTCATCTACTCAAATCTTTGTCACAGGCCCCAGTCTTTCAAAAGAGAGCAAATGGTCAAATAAAATTTAGTTCAGTGATTTAAGATGATTTCTTTCCTTTTCCCTTTTTTATATTCCCGAAGCAAGTCACTTCTTGAAAAATGTATGCCACCTGTATTAGTTTCATATTGCTGCTATAACAAATTACCACAAATTTAGTGGCTTAAAATAACATATATTGTCTTACAGTTTTGAAGGTCAGGAGTCTGAAAACCAGTATTAAAGGACTAAATCAAAAATACTGGCAGGGGCCAGGCTTGGCGGCTTATGCCTATAATCCCAGCACTCTGGGAAGCTGAGGCAGGTGGATCACTTGAGCCCACGAGTTGGAGTGCAGCCTGGGCAACATGGCAAAACCTTGTCTCTATTAAAAAACAAAAACAAAAACAAAAAAAACTAGCCAGGCATGATGGCACATGCCTGTAGTCTCAGCTACTCAGGAGGCTAAGGTGGGAGAATCTCTTGAGCCTGGGACGTGGTGGCTGCCGTGAGCCAAGATCGTGCCAATGCACTCCAGCCTGGGTGACAAAGCAAGACCCTGTCTTAGAGAAAAAAAAAAAAAGTATTGGCAGGGCTGCATTTTTTCTGGAAGCTCTAGGAAAGGATTTATTCTTTGCCATTACCAGCTTCTAGAGGCCATCCGCATTCTTTGGCTCATGGCTCTCATCCAGTAATGCCATCACTTAGACCTCTGCTTCCATGATCACTTCCCCTTCTCTCTGACCTTCTGCCTCCTTCTACCTCGAAAATCCAGGATAATTTCACCATCTCAAAATCCTTAATCACACCTGCAAAGTACTTTGCCATGTAAGGCAAGGTATTCACAGGTTTTGGGAATTAGGATGTAGATATCTTTAGGGGAGGGGCATTATTCTTCCTGCCATACCACATATGTGAGAGCTCCAGTGAAAGACCTATGAAAATTACCATATTAAAATTCATAAATTCTGTTTTAAGGTAATGCAGGCTAAATTGAAAAGACATAAAGTAACCACTTAGAACTTTGAAGATCCCAATTTTCATATAAAATTCTTTAAACATTGGTTTAATTAAGCATTTAATTTGGCATAACTCAAAATTCAACCAATAATGAATACTTTACTAAAGGGTTTGTTTGTTGGCTATTCTTTTCTATTTATCATATAGTGAACTCAGATTTTCCCCTTACAGTACTATAATGTCATCTTGAGTTATTCTAGATACATATTCTTGCCATTTAAATCAGTGTTATACATAGGAATTTAACTGTCTTTCCACTTAGTTATTCCGTATGTAAATACTTTATTAAATATTATTTTTTATCTATATATGGTTAGTAAAATAACGGGGGTATTTCAAATCTTTATTTTACAGAAATTTTCTTTTAGATTCAACATTAATTATTTTCAGGACTAGAACAAAATGAAGCCATTATTTCTTTTAACTAGCTGTTCAGGAGACTCAAGTACAGAAAACTTCCGAAGTTTACCAGTCAAATGTGTTTGTCTTTGTCTTAGTTGCTACTGGCCTTTCTTTTTACAGCAAATAAGGAGGAAATAAATGAAATCTAAAGTTCTTTTAAACCAAAACATTTTGGGGGTTTAGTTTCAGAAGGAAATTTGACAGCATTCCAGATTAGTGATGGGAAGAAACTCCCATAAAGGAATTCGTTAGGGAATTTAGGACTGACCAGCTTTAGTAAAAGGACCAATACCTTAGCATTCATTATAAAGCAGCATTCTTGGTAACACTTACTGAAGTATGAGGTTAAATAGGTAATTTTAGATAAACAGAAAAGGCCTCCATCTCTAAATAAGCTGAATCGTATGTTCAGAATTCACATGTATAAACAAGGTCAGTCTTAACAACAGCAGAGAAGGCATAAATTTCTAGGGGAAGCAAGAGTCCCCTTCCTAAAATATTTTTCTCCTCTATTTGCTGATTCCTGAAATTCTTACAAAAGCCCCTTAATCCTCAGCAGGTGTAAAATGTAAATACTATTTAGAGAGTTTTACTACATTCACTAAAATTGATTATTATAAGATGCTTTTCTTAACTCCCATTTTATTTACTGTTTGTTCTGAAAACTAATTAACTGCAAGTCATCTGATTAGGTAATGTGAAGAATACAAAGATTTCGAGAAATAACTTTTACCTCCCAGAAATTCTATTCACACACAAAAAAAGAAAAAGCATTACAATGGGGAAGTTTTAATTCTCATTTTCTTAGTTCCATACTTACCTTGTTGAGACCCTTTGGAAAGGGCGAGTTGCCATTAAGCACTAGATTCTAGTGATGGTACAATGCAGTCTGAAAAAAAAAAAAAAAAAAAAAAGAACACAAGGTTCTGAGGGAGGTTAACTCCCCAAAAAGCTCTGCTGATTTTACAGGTTTTACCTAGTACCAATTCTGAGTTTAGGCAAGCAGGTAGCTCCTGACTAAAAAGAATGTTGATTGTCTACTCAGACTTGTTATAAGGATTAAGCCTATTGATCTGAGTTTTGGAGATGAGATGTTATTAACTGTTTTATTTTATTATGTAGCTTATTCCTGTTACCCACTCTCCTATGGATGGCAGATCATTTGGCCAAGTGAAAACTCCTCCCATAAAGATAACAAATGTAATTCTGCCTAGTGGACTCAGCCATTACTTGGGATCTGACGTCACTTTAACTCCTGAAGTTGAAGGTATTTTGACAAATAATTTCAGATAGAATGTAAAAGAATCACTTCATTTGAAATAAAAATATCACTTTAATTTCTAATAGTACTTAAAATTCCTTGTTTTTAACTTACATTTCCTAAAATTGCATGTTTGCTCAAGTTTCCTATGGCCATTTTGATTTCAGAGATTATAGTTTTATTATTTTTAGTTTTATTATAGCTTTTTTTGTACTCAGCTACTAGTATGTTGTGACTAAACATTTGCTCACTTGCAATGTGAACTTTGTGATACTTGAACAATTATTTCCTGACATATCTTTTCAAAGCTTTTATTTCATTTCATGGATGTCAGAGCAAACAACTACTAAAACCAGTTCATTAGTGCATCCTGCTAAAAGTGGAAATCAGAGATGTAAAAGCATAACAGAATCCCGGGGTACAAAGGATATTCTGCAGAGAGATCTCACTTCCCCCTTGAAATCATAAGAAAATATTCATGAAGCAAATACTAGAGAAGGGCTTCAAGAGGTAGAGTTTTAAAAGAGGGAGTATATTAAAAGAACAAGCATGGAAGTGGTTTATTCTGCTATATAAATTTTAGTTCAAGTTTAGAATAAGCCTGTTCCCTAATTCCACATCTTTTCTGGTTATCATTTTGGCAAAATTGGGGGTAAGTACTCCTTCTCTGAGGGCTCACCTCTTCCAGTCCTTCTGACTTCCCATTTGTCCTCAGACCACTCTTAGACAATAAAACTGAACATCACAATAATTATAAAATGATCTAAGAGCCTCCTATAAAAAAAGTAGACTGTTCCATGTGATTAAAGTTTTTTAAAGAAACACACTGAAAAACAAACCAGCATAATTTACTCCATTAAGATGTTATATTTTCTCATTTTTCATACTTATATGTCATTATGACTTCCAGGTTTTAATAATAATGAAGATTGTCATGCTTTTTTCTACAACTGTCAGTAAAATTGGGCATACCAAATTGTTATTACCTCCTTAACAGAACAAAGTCATCTTCAGGAATATCATTATCTTTTTATATTTTTTTATTAGTTTAACCCTGGATTCATCTTCATAACTTCCTTCTCAGATACTAACTTCCTTCTCAGGTAAAAGCATACCTTTTTTTATTGCATTTCACTTTATTGCATTTCACAGATATTGAGTTTTTTACAAATTGTAGGTTTGTGACAACCCTGCATCAAGCAAGTCTATTGGTGCCATGTTTCCAACAACATGTGCTCACTTTGTGTCTTTATCACATTTTGGTAATTCTCTATTTCAAACTTTTTCATTATTATTATATTTGTTATGGTGATCTGTGATCAGTAATCTTTTTAAGTCAGTTAATAACCCTACAATGACTTCAAAGGAAGGAAGAATCTCAGATCTCTCACTTTAAATCAAAAGCTAGAAATGATTAAGCTTAGTGAGGAAGCCATGCTGAAAGCCAAGATAGGCTAAAGGTAGGCCTCTTGTATCAAATAGATAGCCAAGTTGTGAATGCAAAGGAAAAATTTTTGAAGGAAATTAAAAATGCGACTCCAAGGAACACATGGATAAGAAATTGAAACAATCTTATTGCTGATATGGATAAAGTGGTCCGGATAGGATATCAACCAGCCACAACATTCCCTTAAGCCAAAGCCTAATCCAGAGACCCTAACTCTCTTCAAGTCTATGAAGGCTGAAAGTGGTGAGAAAGCTGCAGAAGAGAAGTTTGAAGCTAGCAAAGACTGCTTTATGAGGTTTAAGGAAAGAATCATGAACTATTATATCAGGCAACATAAAAGTGTAAGGTGAAGCAGCAAGTGCTGATGTAGAAGCTGCTGCAAGTTATCCAGAAGATCTAGCTAGGATCATTGATGAAAGTCGCTACACTAAAAAAGAGATTTTCAATGTAGATGCAACAGCCTTATATCAGAAGAAGATGCCATCTAGGACCTTCATAGCTAGAGAGGAGAAGTCAATGACTGGCTTCAAAGCTTCAAAGGACAGTCTGACTCTCTTGTTAGGGGCTAGTGCAGCTGGTGACTTTAAGGTGAATGCATTGCTCAACTTAAAGAAACCATTGTTCAACCATTGTAAAACTCCTAGGGCTCTTAAGAATTATGCTAAATCTACTTTGTCTATGCTCTATCAGTCTATGCTCTATCAATGTACAAAGCTTGGATAACAGCACATCTGTTTACAGCATAGTTTACTAAGTATTTTAGCTGACTGTTGAGACCCAGTGCTGAGAAACAGATTGCTTTCCAAAGACTACTGCTCACTGACAATGCACCTAGTCACCTAATAACTCTGATGGAGAAGTACAAGGAGATGAATGTTGTTTTCATGCCTGCTAACACAACATCCATGCTGCAGCTGATGGATCAAGGAGTAACTTCAAGTATTATGATTTAAGAAATATATTTTGTAAGGCTCTAACTACCATAGACAGTGATTCCTAACCGGGCGCGATGGCTCACGCTTGTAATCCCAGCACTTTGGGAGGCTGAGGTGGGCAGATCACGAGGTCAGGAGATCGAGACCATCCTGGCTAACACGGTGAAACCCCGTCTCTACTAAAAATACAAAAAAATTAGCTGGGCATGGTGGCAGGAGCCTGTAGTCCCAGCTACTCGGGAGGCTGAGGCAAGAGAATGGCATGAACCTGGGAGGCGGTGCTTGCAGTGAACCGAGATCGCGCCACTGCACTCCAGCCTGGGTGACAGAGCAAGACTCCATCTCAAAAAATAAAATAAAATAAAATTAGATAGTGATTCCTCTGAGGGATATGGGCAAAGTAAATTGAAGACCTTCTGGAAAGGATTCACCATTCTAGATGCCACTAAAAACATTTGTAATTCATCAGAGGAGGTCAAAATAGCAACCCTAATGGGAGTTTGGATGACTTTGAGGGGTTCAGGACTTCAGTGAAGGAAGTAACTGCAGATGTGTGGAAACAGCAAGAGAACTAGAAGTGGAGCCTGAAGATGTGACTGAATTGCTGCAATCTCATGATCATACTTGAATGGATGAGGAGTTGCTTCTTATGGAGGAGCAAAGAAAGTGGTTTCTTGAGATGAAATTTACTCCTGGTGAAATGCTGTGAACACTGTTGAAATGACAACAAAGGATTTAGAATATTACAAACTTAGTTGACAGAGCAGTGGCAGAGTTTGAGAGGACTGACTCCAATTTTGAAAGAACTACTGTGGGGAAAGTGCTATCAAACATCATGTTGTACACAGAAATCTTTCATGAAAGGAAGAGTTGATCTATGCAGCAAACTTCATTGTTGTCTTATGTTAAGAAATTGCCACAGCCACCCCAGCCTTCAGCAGCCACCATCCTGACTGGTCAGCAGCCAACAACACTGAGACAAGACCCTCCAACAGCAAAAAGATTACAACTCGCTGAACATTCACATGATCATTAGCATTTTTTAGCAATAAAGTATTTTTAAATTAAAGTATGTACACTGTTTTTTTAAACATAATGCTACTGCACACTTAATAGACTACACTATAGTTGTAAACATAACTTTTATATGTCCTGGGAAACCAAAAAATGTGTGTGACTCACTTTATTGCAATGGTCTGGGACCACATCCACAATATTTCAAGGTATGCCTGTTACTTTCTTCAAGATTTGTTATGCGCTGAAAAAGTCCTACAATCTCTTTCCTATTTTTTGACTGTGCTGCCCCAATTTTTAAAAGTATAATCACTTTATCTGTACATTTATTACAGCATGCAGGTTTGGATATTTATATGTTTAAAATATTATCTAGGAAAAATCAAACTGATTCACTAGCTCACAGAAATTTAAGCCACATCAAGTGCTAAAAATACATTATAATTCTATATTTTTATTTGAAATTTTAAATTCACTTTATGAAACATGTATTGCATACATTCAGCTGAAGGACAACCAAACTATATTGCTTAATGCTTATGTTAATTAATGTTTCTCATTGTTTCCTAATTTTTTTTTCAAATTTCTAATTTCTAATTTCAGACAAAAAAAACAAGAATGCTGGGATTCTGACAAATAATCCTCGGAGCATCCATGCAGAAATAGCTTTTCGGCAACTCAGAGGGATAAGTATCTCTCCATCTCTTTTATCACATCAGAATATTGCATCTCCTACTGCACAAATATACCAGAGCAACCAAGATAAGAGAAGGTAAAGCTATTTTCTCTGTGTTTTAATATCATTTCTCATCATTAAAAAAGTACTCTCCATATTTGCTAGTCATGTATAACAGGAAATATTGTTATGTACTATTATATATTTACTCTGGGAACTAGAAAAAACTGTCAGATAGCATAAGGCTTCTTAATTCCCACATTCACCAAACCTTTCCCAAAGTCCAGTGTATTTACATAGTAATTCAGAAAGGCTGAGAAATGGCTATCAAGGTCAAATAATTCAGAGTACTAGTGCTCACTAGTGAGGGAACAATGAAATAGCTAATGGGAACTACTTTAATTGTATCCTCTACCAACTCACTCTACTCACTGAATTTGCAAAGCAGTTCACTTATACTGTAAACAGCAGATAAATTCAACTCTCTGAAATCGTGAAGGCTAAGAATTTTGTAAATTCTTCCGAATTTTCTTTAAAATTCCTACTTGCCTCCTTCTCCAGTCTGAATCTAGCCCTAGAGCCTAGCTCAAAGCCTAAGAACATTGCTAGTTCTCATTAAGAATACACTCTTCTGCTCAACACTTGACTTCTTAGATTCCCAAGTATTACCTGTCCCCCATCTTCCTGGCATCCCTGCTCCTGCTCATCTGTTAAAATGACCTACCCCAGCAGCAGATCTAGCTTAGGCTTGGCTCTTGCTGCACTGACTCCTCCTGCTTTAATCAGCCATGTCCCACTGAGTCCACAGTATTTTTTTTTTTTTTGAGACAGAGTTTCACTCTTGTTGCCCAGGTTAGAGTACCGTGGCACAATCTTGGCTCACTGCAACCTCCTCCTCTTGGGTTCAAGCAATTCTCCTGCCTCAGCCTCTCGAGTAGCTGGGATTACTACAGGCATGCACCACCATGCCCGGCCAATTTTTTTATTTTTAGTAAAGGCAGGGTTTCACCATGTTGGCCAGGCTGGTCTTGAACTCCTGACCTCAGGTGATCCACCTGCCTCAGCCTCCCAAAGTGCTCGGATTACAGGTGTGAGCCACCAATGGGATAATTTTGTCTTTTTGAAATTGCACACATCGAAAACACAGAAATTATTTATTGCAGAATTACCTTAAGTTAGCTGATCCATTACAAAATTAAGTCACCACTGTTTGACTAATTAAATCTTATTTCTTACAGAATTTCTGGGAGCAACTTTCCAAGATCAAATCGAATGTAACTGCCTAAAGAGAAATGAGCATACACCAAGAAACTCACCTGTTTAGTAGTTGTACAAAAACTAGCGGACAGTGGTCAGTTAAAAAAAAAAAAAAAGATAATCATGTTACTTAAGTTACTGAAGCACTTCAGTTCCATATGAAGATAATCTATTACCCTTCATGAACTTGATTTAATATCACCTCTCTTAAACTTTCTTTATGGTTATCTTTAGTTATTTGTTTGAATTTCTATATCATAAAAATCATCAACTATTACATCAGACTACAATTTGAAAAGACAAAAGTGACATGAAACAAAGTCCAGAGAATTGAATGCTTAGTTCTAGTATTAGAAACATTTAGTCATGAAATGTCATTATGACATGTCATAGGAAGATATTGAGAAAAGATAACTTTAGGAAATAGGCATACTTTCATTTGTAGAGTATCTATTCATTTGAGATTACATAAAACTACAGCACATTTCTTACCAAACACAACTATTACTAAAGCAAGATGAGTTTTGCTAGTTGAACTACAGATTGGTTTTTAGGACTGTATTTTTTTAAAAAATACCCTCAAACCAGATCTGCCCTCAAAATTGTTTAGAGATGCAAATTGTGGGCATCAATAGTAGTTTCTAAATGTGGCTAACTGTGGGTGCAACCAGTCCTTCATGCTCTAAGAATAAAAAAAGCGTCCGATTTCAAATACAAATCATTTAATTACACCTACAGTGATACAAGTTTACAAGTAGTTTCAGGCTGAAGAGAACACGTATTCAAACTGAGTGGACACATTTAAAAATATGACCTTCAATAATTATACTTCACTGAACTTTTCTAAACTATTACATTGCATAGTACTAGGACGTATCACAGATTAATCAAATGTGGTTATGAATTTGCTTGTTACAGTTACTAAAATTGATAACCAAATTGCCAATCATATTTTGATATAAATGAGCTCCATCATTCATGAAGTATTCTATTCAAAATTTTAAAGTTATTGGCTCAACAGTACATGTAGTTTCATAATATTTTATACTTTCCTTACACAAAAATAAATTATTTTAACTAAAATATGTAGACTTTATAATCTGTCTGGAAATAGTTTTAAAGGTACTTTGGAAATGATATAATTCCAATGTCTATGCAACAATTTTGTATTTTTCTTTTTTAAATGCTGTATGTCTTTAATTTAATCATGTAATTTTAAAAGTTCAAACCTAATTACAGATTGATTTTGCTCTTTGTAATGTGTGGTTTTTAAACAACTATTACATTTAGGTGGAAATAGGATCCTTTGTTTAAAAACAGCTATGCAGTTCTTAAGATGTCCAGAAGATGTCTTTGTTGCCCTTTAGTTTTGACAACTGCTTTCATTATAGTGTTGTGACAGTCTACTCTTCACTATTTATTACTAAATTGGCATCATCTGTTTTTTCTTTTATGATTATGTATAAATTAAATGCTGAATATATGTTACTTTTATAATAAAAAGTGTCTTAAAATAACAAAGTGGGAAAATAAATGTAATAGGTTTCACTGGAGAAAAATGTTCAGAATAGAAATATATAAAGCAGAAAAAACATAACTTACACTGTATTCACTTAGCATTTTGGCATATTTTCTTTTAGCCATTTTTCCTATGGACTTTTAATACATTTGAGATCTTCATGTGATTTTTATGTACACATTGTTAAATTTTGAGCTATTTATAATTCTTAAAAATTGTTAATTAAATGTCATCTGAGCCGGGCGCAGTGGCTCACATCTGTAATCCCAGCACTTTGGGAGGCCAAGGCAGGCAGATCACAAGGTCAGAAGTTCGAGACCAGCCTGGCCAATATGGTGAAACCCCATCTCTACTAAAAATACAAAAATTAGCCAGGCGTGGTGGTGTGCTCCTGTAGTCCCAGCTACTAGGGAGGCTGAGGCAGACAAATTGAGCAAGACTCCATCTCAAAAAAAAAATTTTTTTTTCATCTAAATTTCTGAGTAGCTGGAATTACACCACCACGCCAGGTGCAGTGGCTCACGCCTGTAATCCCAGAACTTTAGGCGGCCAAGGTGGGCAGATCACCTGAGGTCAGGAGTTCAAGACCAGCCTGGCCAACAAGGCAAAGCCCCATCCCTACTAAAAATACAAAAATTAACTGGGAATGGTGGCATACACCTGTAATCTCAGCTACTCAGGAGGCTAAGGCAGGAGAATCGCTTGAACCAGGGAGGCAGAGGTTGCAGTGAGCTGAGATGGCACCACTGCACTCCAGCCTGGGTGACAGCGTGAGACTCCCTCTCAAAAAAAAAAAACAAAACTGTAAAAGAGAGTAAACTATTTATTCATCAAGGTATTTCACTTAGATAAAATGTATAATTTATCCAGTAAAGTTATTATGTCTTTGCTCCCAGCAAATGTCTTGATTTATTTTGCAAGCAAATGTATGATTATATAACTTGTTTTCATTAAAGACAATTCCACAAACAACCTGGTAAGCTAGAAATTAAGGCACTTTATAGATTAGAAGCCTCCAAAGCTGAACCGAATACAGGCAGTGTGAAATTAGTCTGATTTCTATATATAAAATTAACTGCGATTAATTGTCCAATACAAACTTTACTATTTACTTCTATTTAAAAAAAATTTTTTTGTAGAGATGAAGTCTCACTATATTGCCCAGGCTGGTCTCAAACTCCTGGCTTCATGTAATCCTCCTGCCTCGGCTCCCGCAAAGTGCTGGGATTATAGGCATAAGCCACCATGCCCGGCCATTTACTTCTAATTTTTCTAGTCTTAGATTTTTCTGACTATTGACACAAAATTAACTGATTGTGAATATATTTTTGCCTAGAATATCTAGTGTGCAGTATGTTTGTGTGTTTGCAGGCACTCCTGACTAGTTTACAAATAACCCTTATATTTAAGTAACATGCCATTTCACTCTTCATAAGCTATCTTACATTATGAAAAGTGTTTAATGTTTTAAAACATTAGATCTCACTCTTAGTCATGCTCTAGGCTCTTGGCTTCAATTAAATATTACTTACATAAAGGGAGGTAAGATTATTATAATATTCTATTAGTAGAAGCAAGCACTTACGGCCAAATTCCTTTGGTTATTCAGTGAAGCTAACCAAATCATTTTGGTTATGGGCTAGAAACCAGCTGGTTTTTCTGATGCCTTACTATAAAACTTAGAGCTTCTGGACCACCTGCAAGTGCTAACTACGTGTTCATTTTTCTACATTTTCCTCCCTTCTCCATTATTGAAGTATTTTTGAAGAAAAACCTATGCTGAATTGCAATTTAAATTCTCAGTTGCCTTTTAGAACTAGGTCAGTAAGAAATACCACAGCTATTTTATTAGTAATATTATTTCTGCAAGTTTTTACTTTACAAATATGTAAATTATACCATTCTACTGTTACTGTTTTTCTTTCCATTGTGAATAAAATTGTTTTGTAAACTACTCAAAAGACATTTCTCAGACTTAATTTACGCATTTTTATCTTAAGATTTTTGTTTTGGTAATGATTTTTCCTTAAAATTAAGCTAAAATGAATGATTTAATAGCAAAGACATACAATGTTGTAATATAAAAATAGAATAGCATATTCAAAGAAACTTAGAAGTAGCTTTGAAGGTATTAGTTAGCTGAAGTCAAATTATTTACCTTTTATATTTTATTAAGCACTACCTTAACTATATGCTCTTTTAGGTAAATCAAAAAGTCAGTTTATCAACATTGTCATTTTCCATATAAGATTCCAAAGATTCTGAAATGCTAAATTTTAAATTAGAACAGATTTTTTCTAATATCATTAAAAATAACAGTATTTCTATATGCTCTGAATAAAAATCCATTGGGATAACATAGTTTGTTTTTTCAAAATAGTTACATTTTGATCAAACATTAAAATAGAAATGGATGCAAAGAATTTTTAACAAATAGCATTCTATATTTTCATTTGGTTTTTAATTTTATAATTGTAATTAACTTCTAAATGTTTAAAAATATTTTATACCAGCAGTTAATTTTAAACATTATAAATAGGAAAAGAATTAGTGATAATCTTACTATTTTTGTAAACCACAAAAATAACAATGACTATAGTTTAAATAGAAAAAAGATATGGTGATATGATTTTTGTTTGTTTGTTTCCAGTGGGGTTGGAGTGATTTAAAAGCTATAGATTTTAATCAAGAGCTGCACATTTTTCTTCTTGCTTATTGTAGAACATTATTTTTTCTAGAAAATGTTTTCAATAATTTTAGTGGTTTGGCTCTACTATTTGTTCCATCTTTAATTATAGCATAGCTCTTCCTCTCCCTTCCCTCTCAGAATGTTTTACAAGTGTGTCTCTCAAAGAACAACCAAAAAAGACTAATCAGTAAAATATATATATATATGTATAACATTTTAAAGTTTCTAATTATTTCTTATTCCCCTATCAATTTGGTTTAAAACAGGTATTTATAAACACTGGTAGCCTACTTTCCTAAGGCCTTTGATTTTATATGAAGTGCTCTAAAAGAGTTCAATCAACCTTAATGGTGCGTTTTTAGTTAAGGAAATAGAATGGTGGTAAGTCAATTTGAGCTCCCAGACAAACAAGTGTCTTCAGAAAGAATCAGCCATAAATGGGTTTAGAAATCAGAGTACGAGTAAAATGCAGTGAGCAGAGCACTCAGGGAAGCCAGATACAATGGAAAGAGTAAAATACTGCAGAGCTTTTTAAGGTTCATACAATTGGAACAATGGACTTGATCCAGCCATCTATGTTAAACTGTTAAAAGATAGGTGAAAAGCAAGCTGGAATTCTATAAAGAGTGTTGAGGAACAGTAGAATGAGGAGCTTTAAATCTAAAGAGAATGAATACAGTCATTCAACAGGATGGCAATGAAGTCAAAATTGGCATATTTCCCTGATTACCTTGTGAAGGACTCTGTTCTGTTTTAGGTATTAAGCCGTGATTAGCAACAAAGCAGTATTTAAACTGCCACAATTGGAGTTTTTAAACAGCATAGTATAAATATGTGAATTTTACAAACATACACATATATACATGGAAGTAGAAATACATGTAGATCTCATATAGTTGTAACAACTTAATATTCTAGTCTATAGCAATCAGTACAGTATATCAAACTTCCTGTCATTTAGGAAAAAAAAGGGCTAATTTAGGTTTAGTGGCAAAGGTGCAAATGTACAAATAGATAAAATTGTTTAATTTTTTAATTAGCTGTAATCAATCAGTCTTATTTTATACATTTTGGGGAAATTGTTCTTAAATGTATTGATGTATTTTCCTGCTTTAACAAACAGAATACATTAAACAAAATTTTATTTTCAATGATTTATAGTGCTTCAGGGTCATAGTGTGCATGATTTACCATTTTAGAGAAATGCAGCTGAGGAAATGTGTATAGAATGTGTTTTGAACTTCTGCTATAACCTTGGCAGTTGCTTAAGGCCAAATTCCCTTATATGTACTTTTTTGTGTGTTCCTTCAATTATTATGATGCTGAAATAACTTTGCTAGTTAGTTGAAGATTCCAATATTAATGGAGCCATTACTATATTGTTAAATTATGTTTTGAATGAAGATATGATTATATTTATGGAAACATGCTAAAGTCTATAAATGGAAACAATACAATAAAACTAAAGCCCAAACATGTGTTAATGCTAACACATTGAGCCGTTGTTAACTCACAAGAAGTATAACTATGAGAATGTCAGTCACATAATTGTCATCCTTTAACAGTTCAATTATGGGCCGGGCGCCATGGCTCAGGCCTGTAATCCCAGCACTTCAGGAGGCCAAGGCGGGCCGATCACTTGAGGAGTTCAAGACTAGCCTGGCCAACATGGCAAAACCCCATCTCTACTAAAAATACAAAAATTAGCCAGGTGTGGTGGTGGGCAGGCACCTGTCACCCCAGCTACTCAGGAGGCTGGGGCAGGAGAATCGCTTGAACTCAGGAGGTGGAGGTTGCAGTGAGCCGAGATCGAGCCACTGCACTCCAGCCTGGGCGAGACAGAGAAAGATTCCATCACCAAAAAAAGATAAAATAAAGAATGAAAAAGTCTTCAGGAACATGTCACATAACCTCAATGAAGGAGGCCAGACATAAGAAAAACTAGAGCCAGAAATATAATCAAGTGCACTTTTTCTGAAATACAATTTGCTAGATAGCCTCCACTTGCCCTTCCAGATCTATTCTCTACCTTTCTCCTCCTGCTCTGTGACTCTAAAGACTCACCTTTAAGGACAACATCACTTAGAGTCATTTGTCCCTCTAGCTGGCAGTTGGCTGTAGCCAATCAGGACACTAGAAGTAGATCAAAGAGTAAAAGAGTGAGATTTGGGCTTTAGTAGCAGCTGCATTCTACAAGAACTACAGCTTCTATTGGGCTTTCCTAAAGTATCTGGGTTCTGGTGAACTCTCTTTCCCTTACACCTTCAGGCCTACAGGCATTGCAAGTTCAGATGCTTCACCTGCCAGAGCACAGTGGCTCACACCTGTAATCCCAGCACTTTAGGAGGCCAAGGAAGGCAGATCACTTGAGACCAGGCGTTTGAGAACGGCCTGGCAAACATGAAACCCCATCTCAACTAAAAATACAAAAATTAGCCAGGTGACAGAATGAGACTCTCTCTCAAAAAATAAAAAATAAAATGCTTCACTAATCCTGGTCTGTTTCCTTAATTCTATCCACACTTTTGAAGTAGTCCCTTCACTAAACTCCTCAATGGCCCCATTTGACTCTGCCACTTGTTTCCTGCTGATACCCTAGTACATACAACACCTATGTGACACAAATGTATAATACTGGGGAATTATATTTTAAATTAAAATGGAAAAACTAGCAATGTAAAACTGAAATATCTAATTGTTTTCTTTTATACTCCATTAGTCTTCTGGTTTAAGCCTAGACACCTGACACCTCGTTTACAGCAAGATGTTAATGTCAGGTTAGAGTTGTGACGTGCAACATGGAAACAGACTTGAATTCTGGGAGCTATATTTTTAGTTTCATAAAAAAGCAAAGCAAAACAAAACAACTGGGATTGAGAGAGTTCTAGTTTATCGTTGCTTAGATAGCACTCCCTATACCTGGCTATGGGCCAAGAAGATTTATTCTGAACAAAGAGAAAAGTGGGATTAGAACACCGGAGGTCTTTGGTCCCATTAAGAATCATACCCCACAAATAAATAGAGATAGCTGGATCATATAACTGTGCTCTTCTCAATTGAAGTTAAAAATGCCACAAATAATTTAACATTTAAACACATTTTTTTTCCTGTAACTTTCACAGAACTTCTTGGCTGTATCTTTAACCTACTAATCAAAAGAATTTCCTCAAGTTCACATTTATAGATGTTTTTAATGAACATAATTTTCTTCTGTATTCAATAAACATGTAAAGAATATTGATGACTATGGAAAACACCAAAGTAATAATTGCTGTGGTTAAGAATCATCTATGGATACTAAAATTAGTAGATGACAGTATAAACAGGGTATTTGCATGGTCTCTAAGAATTTCCCTACAAGATACTTTTTAATTACAAATAGAAAAAATATTAACTGTGCAGTGGAAAAAACTGATAAACACCTTAACCAAGAGATCAAATTTAATATCACCAAAAATAAGATATATCAATATCCTGATATGATGCACTGATAAGGGCACAAAATCATTCTGTAGTATTCCTGCCAAAAATACCACATGATCATGAGAATGAGAATGATCTGATCATGAGAAAACATCAGACAAACCCAAACTAAGGGACATTCCACAATATAATCGGCCAATAATTCTGGCCAAAAGGAGTCTAAAAGGATCAAGGGCATTGCATGATAAGGACTGAGGAAGTCATATTGGAGGAATCTAAGAAACATGATAACTAAGTATAATATACAAGATCTTGGATTGGATCTTGAACCAGAAAAAGGGCATTAGTGGGAAAACTGTTGAAATTCAAATAAAGTCCATAGATTAGTTAACAGTATAACTGTTAATTGCTAAGTTTCAATCATTGCTATATGAAATGTTAACATTAGGAAAAGCTGGGTGAGGAAATCACCATATTTAAAACTTTTCTGCATGTTCAAAATTATTTCTTTAAAAACAAGAATTTAAATTTTGAAATATAAATTATTGACAATGATCCTGATTCAAGGGTTATTTTACTGGTGTAGAAGCAAAAGTATAAGGGAGTGAGCCCAACCACCATTTTATTTCACACATTCTTCACAAATTCTGGAAAGTCTTCAGAATCTTCCATATTTTATTTTGATATCACAATCTAAAAGTAATATAAATTAGTTTACTTTAAAAATATACATTCCTTTTATAAGTAAGAATTTAAACTCATTTCGAAGCCATCATATCTTGAAAATAACTAAGTGGGAATTTTTGTAAGAAAACCACTTTATTCAGGCAATTAGAATGAGTGTAACAATATGATAAAAACTGTATAATTATTAAATAAAATATGTATCATATTAGGACCATTTTTGTTCCAAATTTTTACTAGTTGAACTAAATTTTTATTAGTTGAACTAAAAATTTACAAATTAGTCCTAAAACACAAAATAAACTGTTTTATCTAGAAAGATGGTAAATTACTTGGAGATAGCCAAAAGAAGTAGAAATTGTGGAGAAGACAGCCAATTACCTCCCGGGCCTGTTCTGTCATTCTCCCTTAGTAAAAGAACCCTGATTATTAGCTAGGAATAGTGCTTCTCTTGCAGTCAAATGTGGCCCTTTGTTTTGGCAAATGACTTATATGTGGTAGTGTGGTATGGAAACTTACTGGAAGTCTTCTTAAAAAGGAAAGGAAGAAAAATTTCCCTTCCATTCATACTGTAGCTTGGAAAAAGATTATGATGGAGGAAGTCTGGCTGGACCAGGAGGAAAAAGACCTTTAAGATGACAGCATAATAAATGGGACTGTCCCACTAGTCCATAGAACTGCCATTCTGACCCTCGAATAATTAACTTATACGGCAAGAAATAAGTTTATATCGGGTTAAACCATTGTTATTATGGTTTCTCTGTTACAAGAAGTACAACCTAATCCTAACTGATACAGGAATGTTCCCAGAAAAGAGATGTGAAGGACTTTTGTACTAAAATTATAGCAGAAAGATACAACTTAACGAGAAATGAAAAAGCAAAGAACAAAAGTAGATTTTATGGAACAGCATAAATGGGATAATGGCAAAATGAAAGCAGCAATTGGTTCTGAATGAGTCATAAAAGAAAGTCACTGAAAGTGGTTTAATGTCAGTATAAAAAGGAGGTCATGAAAGAATAAACTCTAGAATTTGAAGCTGTTAAATACATTAAGATGAAAAAGAAATCATACTTAAATTCACCAATTATTAGCATCTTAGAGAAAATAATTGTACCTCAAAATATCTTGGCTAAAAATTATTAGCGGAGAGTATCACTCAGTGGCTTTTGTTGCAAGCAAAAGAACATTACTCTGGATATAGCTCATAGGATAGTTCACAGAACAGAAAGGCTGAAAAACCAGGCTCATAGAATGAGAACAAGCAGAGTATAGTGGTCAATACCCCAGACAGTATCATGTCACAGGATCACCTTAATTATGGTGCCAGTGCCATGCTGCTGCCACAGGCATGGGTGCCACTAGATGAATGCAATAAGGCCTTGATGTTTCTGTTGCCATCAAAATGAATTCTAAATATTCCTGCTTCTTTGCTTCCCATGTTCTACACTGAAAGGCCCAGGAAGAAGATAGCTAAACTTAGGTTGCCCGCCACAACTTTAGTTATTAAAGAAAAGCAGGGGGTGGCTGGAAAGATGGCCAAATAGGAACAGCTCCAGTCTGTAGCTCCCAGCAAGATCAACACAGAAGGTGGGTGATTACTGCATTTCCAACTGAGGTACCCAGCTCATCTCACTGGGACTGGTTAGACAGTGTGTGCAGCCCATGGAAGGCAAGCAGAAGCAGGTGGGGCACTGCCTCATCAGGGAAGCGCAGGGGTCAGGGAACTCCCTCCCCTAGCCAAGGGAAGCCTTGAGGGACCGTGCCTTGAGGAACACTGTATTCCAGCCCAGATACAGGCCTTTCTCACAGTCTTTGCAACCTTCAGACCAGGAGATTCCCTTGGGTGCCTACACCACCAGGGCCCTGGGTTTCAAGCACAAAACTGGGAGGCCGTTTGGGCAGACACCTAGCTAGCTGCAGGAGTTATTTTTTCATACCCCAGTGGTGCCTGGAATGAGAGCGACACAGAACCGTTCACTTCCCTGAAAAGGGGGCTGAAGCCAGGGAGCCAAGTGATCTAGCTCAGTGGATTCCACCCCGATGAAGCCCAGCAAGTTAAGATCCACTGGCTTGAAATTCTCGCTGCCAGCACAGCAATCTGAAATCAACCTGGGACACTCAAGCTTGGTGGGGAGAGTGGTGTACACATTACTGAGGACTGAGTAGGTGGTTTTTCCCTCACGGTGTAAACAAAACTGTCAGAAAGTCAAAACTGCCAAAGCTCGGCAAAGCCACTGTAGCCAGACTGCCTCCTCTCTGGGCAGGGCATCTCTGAAAGAAAGGCAGCAGCCCCAGTCAGAGGCTTATAGATAAAACTCCCATCTCCCTGGGACAGAGTACCTGGGGGAAGGGGCAACGGTGGGCGCAGCTTCAGCAGACTTAAACATTCCTGCCTGCTGGCTCTGAAGAGAGCAGCAGATCTCCCAGGACAGTGCTCAAGCTCTGCTAAGGGACAGACTGCCTCCTCAAGTGGGTCCCTGACCCCTGTGCTTCCTGACTGGGAGACACTTCCCAGCAGGGGTAGACAGACACCCCATATAGGAGAGCTCTGGCTGGCATCTGGCGGGTGCCCCTCTGGGATAAAGCCTCCAGAGGAAGGAACAGGCAGCAATCTTTGCTGTTCTGCAGCCTCCGCTGGTGATACCCAGGCAAACAGGGTCTGCAGTGGACCTCCAGCAAACTCCAGCAGACCTACAGCAGAGCGGTGTGGCTGTTAGAAGGAAAACAAACAAACAGGAATAGCATCATCATCAACAAAAAGAAACTCCCTCTGAAGGTAACCAATATCAAAGACCAAAGGTAGATAAAGACCAAAGGTAAATAAATTCACAAAGATGAGGAAAAACCAGCACAAAAAGGCTGAAAATTCCCAAAACCAGAACACTTTTCCTCTAAAGGATCACAACTCCTTGCCAGCAAGGGAACAAAACTGGACAGAGAATGAGTTTGAGGAATTGATAGAAGTAGGCTTCAGAAGGTGGGTAATAACAAACTCCTCTGAGCTAAAGGAGCATATTCTAACCCAATGCAGGGAAGCTAAAAACCCTGAAAAAAGGTTAGAGGAATTGCTACCTAGAATAACCGTTTAGAGAAGAACATAAATGACCTGATGGAGCTGAAAAACACAGCACAAGAACTTTGTGAAGCATACACAAGTATCAATAGCTGAATTGTTCAAGCGGGAGAAAAGATATCAGAGATTGAAGATCAACTTATGAAATCAAGCATGAAGACAAGATTAGAGGAAAAAGAATAAAAAGGAATGAACAAAGCCTCCAAGAAATATGGGACTATGTGAAAAGACTAAACCTACATTTGACTGGTGTACATGAAAGTGATGGGGAGAATGGAACCAAGTTAGAAAACACCCTTCAGGATATTATCCAGGAGAACTTCCCCAACCTAGCAAGACAGGTCAACATTCAAATTCAGGAAATACAGAGAACACCACAAAGAAAAGCAGCCCCAAGACACATAATCTTCAGATTCACCAAGGTTGAAATGAAAGAAAAAATGTTAAGGGAAGCCAGAGAGAAAGGTCAGGTCGCCCACAAAGGGAAGCCGATCAGACTAACAGCAGATCTGTCTGCAGAAACCCTACAAGGGGTTAGGGGGGCAATATTCAACATCCTAAAAGAAAAGAATTTTCAACCCAGAATTTCAGATTCAGCCACACTAAGCTTCATAAGCAAAGGAGAAATAAAATCCTTTAGAGACAAGCAAATGCTGAGAGATTTTTTTAAATTTTTTTATTTTTATTTATTATTATACTTTAACTTCTAGGGTACATGTGCACAACATGCATGTTTGTTACATATGTATACATCTGCCATGTTGGTGTGCTGCACCCGTTAACTCATCATTTACATTAGATATATCTCCTAATGTTATATCCTCCCCCTTCTCCCACCCCACAACAGGCCCCGGTGTGTGATGTTCCCCATCCTGTGTCCAAGTGTTCTCATTGTTCTTCCCACCTATGAGTCAGAACATGCGGTGTTTGGTTTTCTGTCCCTGTAATAGTTTGCTCAGAATGATGGTTTCCAGCTCCATCCATGTCCCTACAAAGGACATGAACTCGTCCTTTTTTATGGCTGCATAGTATTCCATGGTATATATATGCCACATTTTCTTAATCCAGTCTATCATTGATGGACATTTGGGTTGGTTCCAAGTCTTTGCTATTGTGAACAGTGCTGCAATAAACACATGTGTGCATGTGTCTTTATAGGAGCATGATTTATAATCCTTTGGGTATATACCTAGTAATGGGATGGCTTGGTCAAATGGTATTTCTAGTTCTAGATCCTTGAGGAATCGCCACACTGTCTTCCACAATGGTTGAACTAGTTTACAGTCCCACCAACAGTGTAAAAGTGTTCCTATTTCTCCACATTCTCTCCGGCACCTGTTGTTTCCTGACTTTTTAATGATCCCCATTCTAACTGGTGTGAGATGGCATCTCATTGTGGTTTTGATTTGCATTTCTCTGATGGCCAGTGATGATGAGCATTTTTTCATGTGTCTGTTGGCTGCATAAATGTCTTCTTTTGAGAAGTGTCTGTTCATATCCTTCGCCCACTTTTTGATGGAGTTGTTTGATTTTTTTCTTGTAAGTTTAAGTTCTTTGTAGATTCTGGATATTAGCCCTTTGTCAGATTTGTACAAATTTTCTCCCATTCTGTAGGTTGCCTGTTCACTCTGATGGTGGTTTCTCTTGCTGTGCAGAAGCTCTTCAGTTTAATTATATCCCATTTGTCAATTTTGGCTTTTGTTGCCATTGCTTTTGGTGTTTTAGACATGAAGTCCTTGCCCATGCCTATGTCCTGAATGGTATTGCCTAGGTTTTCTTCTAGGGTTTTTATGGTTTTAGGTCTAAAATTTAAGTCTTTAATCCATCTTGAATTAATTTTTGTATAAGGTGTAAGGAAGGGATCCAGTTTCAGCTTTCTACATATGGCTAGTCAGTTTTCCCAGCACCATTTATTAAATAGGGAATCCTTTCCCCATTGCTTGTTTTTGTCAGGTTTGTCAAAGATCAGGTGGTTGTAGATGTGTGATATTATTTACAGGGGCTCTGTTCTGTTCCATTGGTCTATATCTCTGTTTTGGTACCAGTACCATGCTGTTTTGGTTACTGTAGCCTTGTAGTAGAGTTTGAAGTCAGGTAGTGTGATGCCTCCAGCTTTGTTCTTTTGGCTTAGGACTGTCTTGGCAATGCAAGCTCTTTTTTGGTTCCATATGAACTTTAAAGTAGTTTTTTCCAATTCTGTGAAGAAAGTAATTGGTAGCTTGATGGGGATGGCATTGAATCTATAAATTACCTTGGGCAGTATGGCCATTTTCATGATATTGATTCTTCCTATCCATGAGCATGGCATGTTCTTCTATTTGTTTGTGTCCTCTTGTATTTCACTGAGCAGTGGTTTGTAGTTCTCCTTGAAGAGGTCCTTCACATCCCTTGTAAGTTGGATTCCTAGGTATTTTATTCCCTTTGAAGCAATTGTGAATGGGAGTTCACTCATGATTTGGCTGCTTGTCTGTTATTGGTGCATTTATCCTTTGATAAAATTCAACACCCCTTCATGCTAAAAGCTCTCAATAAACTACGTATTGATGGAACGTATCTCAAAATAATAAGAGCTATTTATGACAAACCCACAGCCAATATCATACTGAATGGGCAAGAGCTGGAAGCATTCCCTTTGAAAACCAGCACAAGACAAGGATGCCATCTCTCACCACTCCTGTTCAATATAGTATTGGAAGTTCTGGCCAGGACAATCAGGCAAGAGAAAGAAATAAAGGGTATTCAGATAGAAAGAGAGGAAGTCAAATTGTCTCTGGTTGCAGATGACATGATTGTATATTTAGAAAACCCAATCAACAGCCCAAAATGTCCTTAAGCTGATAAGCAACTTCAGCAAAGTCTCAGGATACAAAATCAATGTGCAAAAATCACAAGCATTCCTATACACCAATAATAGACAAACAGGGAGCCAAATCATGAGTGAATTCCCATTCACAATTGCTACAAAGAGAATAAAATACCTAGGAATACAACTTACAAGGGATATGAAGAACCTCTTCAAAGAGAACTACAAACCACTGCTCAAGGAAATAAGAGAGGACACAAACAAATGGAAAAACATTCCATGTTCATGGATAGGAAGAATCAATACCGTGAAAATGGCCATATTGCCCAAAATAATTTGTAGATTCAATGCTATCCCTATCAAGCTAGCATTGACTTTCCTCACAGAATTATAAAATCTACTTTAAACTTAATATGGAACCAAAAAAGAGCCTGTATAGCCAAGACAATCCTAAGCAAAAAGAAGAAAGCTGGAGGCATCATGCTATCTGACTTCAAACTATACTACAAGGCTACAGTAACCAAAACAGCATGGTACTGGTACCAAAAAGGAGATATAGACCAATGGAACAGAACAGAGTCCTCAGAAATAACATCACACATCTACAACCATCTGATCTTTGACAAACAGGACAAAAACAAGCAATGGGGAAAAGGATTCCCTATTTAATAAATAGTGTTGGGAAAACTGGCTAGCCATATGCAGGAAACTAAAAGTAGACCCCTTCCTTACACCTTATACAAAAATTAACTCAAGATGGATTAAAGATTTAAACGTAGGACCTAAAACCATAAAAATCCTAGAAGAAACCCTAGGCAATACCATTCAGGGCATAGGCATGGGCAAAGACTTCATGACTAAAAAACCAAAAGCAATGGCAGCAAAAGCCAAAATTGACTACTGGGATCTAATTAAACTAAAGAGTTTCTGCACAGCAAGAGAAACTATCATCAGCGTGAACAGGCAACCTACAGAATGGGAGAAAATTTTTGTAATCTATCCATCGGACAAAGGGCGAATATCCAGAATCTACAAGGAACTTACACAAATTTACAAAAAAAAAACAACCCCATCAGAAAGTGGGTGAAGGATATGAACAGACACTTCTCAAAAGAAGACATGTATGCAGTCAACAAACATATGAAAAAAAGTTAATCATCACTGATCATTAGAGAAATGCAAATCAAAACCACAATGAGATACCATCTCATGCCAGTTAGAATGGTGATCATTAAAAAGTCAGGAAATAACAGATGCTGGAGAGGATGTGGAGAAATAAGAATGCTTTTACACTGCTGGTGGGAGTGTAAATTAGTTCAACCATTGTGGAAGACAGTGTGGCAATTCTTCAAGGATCTAGAACCAGAAATACCATTTGACCCAGCAATCCCATTACTGGGTATATTCCCAAAGGATTATAAATAATTCTATTATAAAGACATATGCACATATTGCAGCACTGTTCACAATAGCAAAGACTTGGAACCAACCCAAATGTCCATCACTGACAGACTTGATAAAGAAAATGTGGCACAAATACACCACGGAATACTATGCAGCCTTTAAAAAGGATGAGTTCATGTCGTTTGCAGAGACACGGATGAAACTGGAAACCATCATTCTCAGCAAACTTAAACAGGAACAGAAAACCAAACACCATATTTTCTCACTCGTAAGTAGGAGCTGAAAAATAAGAACACATGGACACAGGGAGGGAAACATCACACACTGGGGCCTGTTGTGGGGTGGGGGGCAAGTGGAGGGATAGCATTAGGAGAAATATCTAATGTAGATGATGGGTTGATGGGTGCAGCAAACCACCATGGCACATGTATACCTACATTACAAACCTGCACCAGAACTACAGTATATTAAAAAATATAACAATAATAATACCTTCACAGCAAAAAAATAAATAAAAGCACATGTATTTTTTAACATCTGTGATGGGGAATGTGGCCTGCCTTCCCACTAAAGCTCTCACAGTGGAAAATTCCAGAAAGGACAGGGATTCAAATGTTGCACAGCCAAAAAGAGACAAACATGCAGTACATCAAATGATTTTAAATGGACAGAAACATTGGTTTGTAATGTACCTAGAATTTTTTAAAAAGTTGCTTCACTATAAGGTGGGGAAACATTGGTATAATAGACTATGGGAATTGTTCTTCTTTTCTGCCTAATTTTCCCACCCCCCTTTCTTCAGAATCCTTTGGGAAATATCTCCTCTATGCATTAGTGCTGGGGCTGCTAATCATAGGATTATGCACACAGAACCTGAAATTGAGATATGGACATTGGTAGAGAGTTATTTGGTTTATTTCCTACATTGCAATTGCTTAACTGGGAGATTTGAGTTTGTCTGGCAGCCATTTGTCTGCCACTAGGGGAGACTCTAAAAGAATAAAGCAATGCAAACAAAGAGCTGCAGAGAGAGTCTTCACAGCAGTATTTGAGTCTCCAGATGCACTCTTGCCATAAGATGCACTCTTGCACTTCCCAATTACATGAACCAATAAATCCTTTTTGGAGGAGTTGAATTTCTGTCACTTGCAACCAAGTATTCTGACTTTGTGCAATGCATAAGATCTAGGAGATAATAAGGTCAGTATCATTTGAGTCCCAAAATTACAAATATTTGAAGAAATACAGTTCAAGATAAGAGTGGGATAGGAAAGATATTTGAAAAACAATTCATAATGTAGATTATTTTTAAAAGCTAAGACAATGCAACCTCTCTTAGAATCAAAGGAACAATGGCTTGATAAGAGAGCTGTGGAGTTAACAATTCCTTGAGAATATAAAAAACATCAAACGCATGAGTAGAAGACATAGCTGTAAACTATACCACAGAAAATTCATGTTTAAGAATCTCCTTTACCACTAAAGAACTTATCCATGTAACAAAACTACCTTTACCCCCAAAACTATTGAAATAAATTTTTTAAATTAAAAAATATAGGAATTTCCTAATAGAGAAGAAATAATCAAATGTTTCATTATTTTTTAAAAGATTAGAATCTAGCCTGCTTAATACAAAGCCTAAATAATACTGTAATGAAAGTCAAAGGATCCATTCTAGACAGATCTTTCACTACGTATCTATATAATCAATTTATCTGAACCTGTGGTGTCTTACCTCTAAAGCAAGTGTGGTGGTTAATACTGTCAACTTAATTGGATTGAAGGATGCAAAGTACTGTTCTTGGGTGTGTCCATGAGGGTGTTGCCAAAGGATACTAACGTTTGAATCGGTGGACTGGGAGAGGCAGACTCACCCTCAATCTGGGTAGCCACCATCTAATAAGCTGCCAGCGTGGCTACACTGGTGGAGTCTTCCTGCCTTTATCTCTCTCCCATGCTGGATGCTTCCTGCCCTCAAACATCAGACTCCAAGTTCTTCAGCTTTTGGACTCTTGGACTTACACCAGTGGTTTGCCAGGGGCTCTAGGGCATTTGGCCACAGACTGAAGGCTGCACTGTTGGCTTCCCTACTTTTGAGGTTTTGGGACTTGGACTAGCTTCCTTGCTCCTCAGCTTGCAGATGGCCTACTGTGGGACTTCACCTTGTGATCTTGTGAGTCAATACTCCTTAATAAACTCCGCTTTAGATATACATCTACCCTATTAGTCCTGGCCCTCTAGAGAACTCTAATACAGCAAGCATCTCTTTCACTTCTAAAATTGTGACAATATTCAAAGTTCATTTCAGTCTAACAATTACATTTTCTGCTACTATCTATAGTCATGAGCTTAGACAAAAAAAAGCAGGAGAAATACTTGAGCAAAACATTTCAAATCACAGATTTCATTTTAACATAGAATATAATTTCGTGATACTTATCTTTGGAATTCTTTTTGAAACTGCCTTATGCATTTTGTTTTTTTTTTTTTGTACTATACTGTTACTGTATAAATTGCCCCCTTTTCAACTTCTGATACATATATAGAAATCCATCCACAGCTTCTGAACTACTTTTTAAAAATTTTTTTATTATAGCAAAATATACAAAACATATCTACCATTTTAACCTTTATTTTTTAAATTGTGGTAAAATACACATAAAATTTACCATCTTAACTATTTTTAAGTGTACAGTTTAGTGGCATTAAGTACATTCACACTGATATGCAAACATCACTATTACCCATCTCCAGGCCTCTTTTTATCATGCAAAACTGAAATTCTGTACCCATCAAACAATAACTTCCCATCCTTCCTCCCCCAAGTCCCTGGAAACCACCATTTTAATTTCTGTCTTTATGAATTTGACTACTCTAGATACATCATACATCATATAAGTGTAATCATACAATATTTGTACAATAATTTTGTGAATAGCTTATTTCACTTAGAATAATGTTCATCCAGGGCTGAGCACAGTGGTTCACGCCTATAACACCAGGACTTTGGAAAGCTGAGGTGGAAGGATTGCTTGAGCCCAGGAGGTTGAGGCTGCAGTGAGCATCCCAACACTGCACTCCAGCCTGGGCAACAGAGCAAGTCTCTGTCTCAAAAAAAAAAAAAAGGGTTTATCATCCATGGTGCAACATGTGTCAGAACTTCCTTCCTTCTTAAGGCTAAATAATATTCCATTGTATGTATATACATTTTGCATATCCATTCACCTGTTAATGAATACTTGGTTTACTTCTACCTCTTGGCTATTGTGAATGCTGCTATGAACATGGGTATACGAGTATCTGTTAGAGTCCCTGCTTTTAATTCTTTTGGGTATCTTAGAAGTGGAACTGCTGGATCATATGGTAATTCTATGTTTAACTTTTTGAGGAGCCACCATATTGTTTTCCACAGCAGCTACACCACTTTACATTCTCATCAGCAATGCATGAAGGTTGTATGCTATTCAGGACTTTTATATATTAAAATATTTTATTAACCATTGTTAAATAGTACATGATATTTCAAAAACACAATGAGATGATCATCTGGAACACCTCCATGCGAATACAACTATCATTTTGTAAAATTCTAAGTTTTCTCATTTGTATATTTTCACATAATTTTAAGTTTATATATTTTTGATTTTCTTCATATTATATATCTAAGCACTTTCCATGGCACTACAAAGCTATTATAATTATCATGCTAATGTTTATGTTATAGTCAACCAAGGGGAAATACTATAATTTTCTTAATCATTGAACATTCAAGTTGCTTCCAATTTTCCAGTATTAGAAATATGCAATAAATACATATGTACATAAATCTTTACTTCTTTTGAATCCTTTGCACAGAAAAGTATTATCAGTTAAAAGTATGCACATTTTTAGAGTTGCCAATATGATTAAATTTATTTTCAAAGTGATCATATATATTTGTATTACCTCAGCACTCTCACCAGTGGGGCCCATAACAAGAGGTACTGGTACTCTTTCATCACTAGTCCTCTAACAAATTGTCTATCATCTATAAATGTTCACTAATTGAGTTCATGAGTGAATAAATGAGAATGCCATTTTACTGAAACCTCACTATCACTTAATCTTATTTTGTTTGCTAGTTTAAGACAGCTGGTACATTTTAGGCTATTTTAAAACTGTTTAAAATAATTAAAAACTTGGCCGTTGAATCAGAAGGTCCATAAAAAATGAATCTCCTTGCCAGCATAAAGGTCTTTCTTGGTATTTAAACATTTTTCTATACATTGCCAAGTGTAATGTAATTTCATTCTATTATAATTTTTCTTTCTAAACACAAAAATATTATTATGGGAGCACTTTCCTAACTTGCCAGGTTTTGCCATATCAGGTAACTATAACCTCTATTTAGCATTTGGTATAAGAAAATGAAATTCTATCAGCCACACTCAACTCATCATAACTGAAACGCAATTGGTTCTAAATTTTTCTTATTTTGTTCATTTCTTTTTATTGTGAATTTTCTACCCATTAAGATGAAAGCTCTTTGAAGTTAAATCTTTCTTTTTCATCTCTATCTGCCAAATTGGTTAGTACAAAATTTGGCACATAGTAGGCATCAATAAATATTTCAGGCATATTTATTATGCTCTACAGTTGATTTTTGTTTGATCTAATTGAGAATAATTTTCAAGAATCATGATAAAAATAAATCATATGTGCATTAAATACATATTACAAGGATTTCTTTATGTTAAGGTAGAAGAATAAAATTAGCAGATAGAAAGGAAGGCTTAAACTATCCTGGTAGTCAATGTAGTATTCAATTCTTTACAGATTGTAAATTATAATGGTAATGGTACTAGAATTATCAAATTTTCCCCAAAGCAATCTTCAAGGCTAATCAACATAGACAATCACTCTTTTCATTTCTATAGCAATAAGAAAATTTTAAGCAATATCTTTTGATGGGAGTTGTCTTGAAAATTGCTTAGTCGGGAGGCCTTATTTTAAAATGCAACAAGCCTGAAATATTAAATGTAATTTGCCATGCAGCCTAGAGAAAGAACGAAGCATTTGGTACATTTTTCCTAATTGTTTCTGATTGCTGCCTGGGTAGCTCCAGCACTTCATGTTCAAAATCACCTTTGAGGGCTTCAACATCGTTGACTACTACTTTTAATCAAAAAGAGGCTAAGTATAAAATAATTTGACTATTACATGGCAGAAATCCTCATAATAACTGGCTTTAACATTTTTACTTAACTGACCTTAAAGGAAGAGCCCTCAGAAGGTAAACTGTTGGTACCTAATGAATACTGATTAACGTGACACATTACTGGATGCTAATATTCACAGAAATCACTGTCCCAAGAAAAGTGGTCAATACCGAAGTAAAGAGAGTTCGTTTTCTAATGATAACCATGTTTGCTTAGGTCTGCTTAGCATAAAGCTCACTCTTAAGTTTGTTATTTAAAAAATTTATGCACTTTAAAAAATGTATTTGCATAAAAAATAAAATTGTATAGACTATCTTTATTTCCATCAATAGCATGATAAAACAGAAAAATAATATAGAAGTAGAAATATACACTTATATGAAAATTTAGAGACAGCCCGATCCTTAATATTACTGAGGAGAAAACGGAAACCTAGAGATTGACTTGCCCAACATAAAATTATCAAGTTTCTTGCAGAGCTCAAACGGTAATTCAGATCTCATTATTTCTTGTTAAATATGCTTTCCATCACCTTATGAACATCATTATCTTTTTCTTTCACACTAAGAACACTGTTTTCTTAATCAGTTGTTGAGTTCATGCTTTGACGAGGAATGAGGAAAATAACTGGTCTAGTAAATGGTCTTGCAAAGAGGACAACATATTTCAGAGTGTTCTCAGGTAGGGCTGCTTTTGCTTCTGAAAGGAAGGAATCATTCCATTGTCTTTGGAAGGAGGCATCAGTGGATGCAGTATTTGGGATATAATCAAAAGGAGGGGAAATGGGCTTCAGGCCCTCCTGGTTCTTAAAGATTGTTTACTGACTCATAAAGCAAATACTATTCATTCTGTGCATCAGGAGAAATGGAATAAAAATTCTAGAAGAGTCCACACTATATTCAGGTTAGTACTTTTAAGATGTACTATATTTTTAAAGAATCTGTACATTGGGGAAAGAAGGCAAACATAAAGGAAGTCTTCTCATAACAGTAAATATAAATTTTAGGTTTTCACAGCCTACTGTTATAGCCCAGAGTACATTTGGGAATATGAATGATACAGAAACAAGTTGGCCAGGGATACTGAATTGTGCAATTCAGGGTGTATGTTTCTACACGAATTTGACCACTCAGAATAAAAAAACTGTCACTGAATTTTTGCAGTACATAGTATGAGTAAGTTTTTTGGTTTTGTTAGCTGTATTAGGCAGGGCATACATGCTCTTAAAGCTTGCCTCTAAAATTTTATTATTTTCATTATTATGATGCCAGGAGAAAAATTATCAGGGAAAAAATTTACAGGGAAAATAATGCATAGGCTAGAGTTTTATATAAAAGCCACAAATAAAAACAATCCATTGTTTCTTACTACATGGTTATCTCTACAAGCATATGCATCTCTTTTGTGCATACTGCTCTTTAAAGGTGTATGAATTTTCTACCAATTACAAAGTCTTGTAGGAGTAAAACTGCTGTGTAATAAAAACATGAATCAGATATTTGGCTTGGGATTCATAAATAACAGAATTTTAAAAATTCCGTGGGATTAATACTTATTCTAATATTTATTTCTATATATTGGTTTTAATTTAAACTAAGAGTCTAAAACACAGCTCTGGTAAAATGAAAAAGTACCAGCATAAATGTTATTAAAATCATTACACTTTAAAACTATACTGTTAAAAACAAATAACATCTAAAAATTTCCTACAGTAATACTTAGTCATTGCTGATTCGACAAAACACAGCATATTTTATTTTGCATGTTATATATAACATATACTTTACATATGTACAAATTTTTGTATACATAAATGTCTGTATATATACACTAATATACTTTTACACATATGCTAAAATTTATATTTTACATACATTTGAAAAAATCAAATAAGCCTCAGAATGTATACATAAATTCAGTAAATGTTCTCATTTACTATATAAAATGAACTAATTTTAAAGATTTCAAAAGATGACCTATTAATCTAATACTGCAGTGGTCTAGTATCCCACTGTCTGATTATCAAAGCTCAAAATTTACCAATATACCAAATAAATCACAGTAATTTTCAACTGTAATACAACTCTAAAAAATAATATGGCCCTTCTCTTCCTATGAAAGCATCAATACTTTAATTTCTTTATTCAGAAAAACAATTTTTCCAAATATATTCTGGATAAAGGTACTATTATAAAAACAAAAATCCACTACACCTCTATACTGGCTATACAGTGGCTAAATCACTTAATGGTTTGGTGAATTTTTTGGAGGGTAGGAGTATTGCAGCCAATTTAATGTTTTTGTTTTTAATTTTTTTATTATTTAAAGATTATAAAATAATATATATTATTTTAAAAATGTATTAACAGCACAAAAGAGTATAAGGTAAAAAGTGAAAGTTCCCCTTCCGGTCAAATCCCAGTTAATCTCTTGAGGTTAAGATCTGCTGTTTCTTATGTGTCTTTCAGAAATATGCATATATAAAACATGCTCATGCTTACATTCAGTTTAACATAAAATCATACCATGCAAATCATAATTTTTAATTGTTTTAATTAACGTAAGTTGGACATCTTTGCATAGATGTACATGCTGATATATCTCCTTTTTATATAATCTATTTAACCAGTCCCCTATTGAAGACTGTTTTGTGCTTTTTTGATATTACAAATTTTCTAGTACAAACACCTGTAGTAGCAAAAACACAAACAGTCTTCAATAAGGAATAGGTTCAATAAACTTAAATGAAATTCTGTGTCAAGGGGAACTCCATTTTAAATTTTGTTAAACATAGCCAAGCTAAATTTCAAAAATGTTCCTCTAATCTACCATCCCACCAAAATTGGTTTTTGTTATTTTATGCATAAACTGTATTTGCTAAATGTGGTTTCATTTCTCATAAATAATTATTTAATATGAGTAACCTCTAGTTTTTGTGTTTTTAAATATATTAACCTAAAGAGAGCATCACAGTGTAAACTGCAGGAAGTAACTGTAACAAATGTGGACTTTTCCACTCAACAGTATAATGAGGCTGGAAAGATTGCAGGGGGGTCAACAGGGTTTCCTCCAACATTAGGCAAATTACACCTAACTTTCCCCCCCTACTCTTATGTAATCACAACTATCCTACCCAGTAGAAATTCTCTCAGTTAACTTGCACATGGCACTTCCATTTATATATTCATTCTAAAGGAAAGTGAAGATAATATTCACAAAATTCTAAATGTTAGTACATTTATAAACAGAGAACTTGGCAGGCAAATGCCAGGAAAGGGGCATCTACTTGAGGTTGCTAACTTCAGTTATAGCTTTAGAAATTAATAAGGCATCATATCCTTGGTCACTGTCAGTAGGTTAACTGATGCTCCAATCTAGTGTAAAATGCTGGGAAAAAGACTATGAAATCTGCATCATCAACTATCAATAATGTTTGCAAAAATAAAGGAGAATCATTGTACTTAATTCAGATGTGTGTAATTTAATTTTTGTAGAATCAAATTGTTAAGTACGCCTGTGGTTGGTGTTTGGCAGACACACTAGACAACAAAACGTTAAGCATGTCCTGAGAATGACCCTGTATGGCAGACACACCTCAGTGTAGGTTCGGTCTTCCCAGCATGGCCAGCCCAGAGATTCATCCTTATCTATGAGAACATCTGAGGCCCATCCCATCCTATGGGACCTGGGCCATACAGGGAATTGAGGCCCTTTGTTTTGGGTTAAAGGAAGGTTGCCAGATGGAGATTGCTAGGGGGAGGGTGTTAAGTGCAAACGCTATCTAAACTGCATGCTTTCTGCACGTGGTTGCACTTTTCCTGTCCAGCCCACTGCCACTGTAGTGCTCTGTATGTAAGTTCCCTTCAATAAACCCTGTATCTCATTTGCTGGCTCTGGGTCTCTATTTGGCCTCTTGAACCTGGTGCCATCCATACTGAAGTGAATGGGGTCTGGCATGACAGATGTTTACAGTTTTGTTACTATTAAAATTTGATCTTTCAGTGAAGTTAACATTTTTACAAAATGTAACATAATTTAAAAAATTAAAGTCTAGCTTTTTAAATATTCCAATTTACTGATTTCCAGTCTACTAATAATTCTACTGTGTTCTTTCTTAAACACCTGTGTTTTTTTAAACAATTATCCAAAATAAGTTTCCAGTAGTTACAATGTTCCAAAATAATATCAACTGGAACACCTCTAAAATAAAGTCTCATCTGTGAAGTTATTGCTGTGGAATAATAGTGAAATTTAAGAGCTATACAAGAAAACTAAAAATTCTTTATCACAACCAAAATTTGAAACTATTCTTTTATCATACACTCCCCATCAGTAATTACTGTAAATTTTTCAGAACTGGAATTTAAAAGAAATATATTGTATCTTAGAGTAAAGCTTGAGACCAACCAATGGCAAAGCTATGATTACATTATATATTGTTTATTTGATGGTTCTATTTATGAATGTTTATGGGATATGAAAGTTTCTATATTAAAGAAAGTTTCAATACGAAACACTGTAATTAACTATTGGGCACGTCCTGTCTTCAATATTCTCATAACTCATAACTTGCCCAACCCAAATCTCACGAACATGCTGAGACACTCTTAAAATTTCTACTCATCACATGCCCTTTCACATGATGTTTGATGTATATCATGATCTATGATACAGTGACTTTCAATAAGCCATATAAGTCAATCTTTTTATTTTATAGTCCTTTTCTTCTTCGGTTTTCTTCTTGTCCCATTAAGATATAAACCTTGGCATTCTTTTCCAATCTTATTACTTCAACAATCTTTTAAAAAAATTATTGAATATTCTACATCTTAACTTCTCTCCCACGGTCAATATGTAATATAGGTCCAATTCTGTATTTCCAACTGGGCATAGGCACCTGAATATCCCATCAGCCCCTTACACACAGGTCTCAAAGTAGATTCATTATCTTTCTTCCCAAAGCTATTATTCCTCCTGTGTTTCTTTAAAGGCACCCGGAACTGTGAGCCTGATTTTGCCTCCTCTTTGGCCCATACCTAGTGCTGCAGCTCTGCATTATTTTCAGAGACTTCTGGCCAGTGGTCTCCGGGAACAAGGCAGAGTGAGGGTTTATGGTGTGGGTTTTGTTTTTGTTTCACTTTTTAGCAAGAGAAGTTAACTTGGGTATGAACTGAAAACGGGCATTACCATTACACAATAACACGTATGTCATGATAATGCCTGGCTAAACATCTTCTCTGGCTGAAGCAGCAGTTCCAGATTTTTCACAATTTGTTTCATTTTATGTGAATCAGCAGGGTAGGAAAAAATACATGAATCTTGAAGATATACAGATACGGACTCAACCCCAGATGTCATCACTTATTTTACTTTTCTCAAGCTCAGATTCCTTACATTTGAAATAATAATAAGCTACCTCATAAGGTTAAGATTAAATGAGGTACACAAAGTACTGATTCTATGTATGCTCTAAGTATGTGTTGAATGAATTAAAGAATAAATGTTCCCCTACCTGGAATACCTCCTCTCCCAGCTAACTCTGTTTTTGTTTTTGTTTTGTTTTGTTTTTGTTTTTTTTGAGACAAGATCTCACTCTGTTGTCCAGGCTGGAGTGCAGTGGTGCAATTTTGGCTCACTGCAACAACCTCTTACCTCAGCCTCAGAGTAGCTGGGACCACAGGCGCACACAACCACACCCGGCTAATTTTTTGTATCTTTTGTAGAGACAAGGTTTCACCATGTTGCCTCAAACTCCTAGGCTCAAGCGATCCTCCTACCTCACCCTCCCAAAGTGCTAGGATTGCAGGCAAGAGCCACTACGCCTGGCCCAGCTGTCGACTCACCCTTTAAAAATGGATTGCAACCATCCTTAATTTCCCCAGAATTATGTGTCCCACTGTTTCTGAAGCTCAGCGCATACCTGTTTATCACATACACTGTAATTACTGATGTCCTTGTTGTTCAAGTTATGTCCTTGATGTCCAAGTTATATTTTGGTAAATTCCTTAAGGATCATGTTTTATTTGACTTTATATCTGCAGCAATTAGTGTAGTTCCTGACAAATAGGAACCACTATTCCCTTCACTATTTCAATAAATGTTGAATGAATATTTTATACACAGCTAACCAAAGGGCTTGTACCATATGCCCTACTAATTTTATTCTAAGAAAGTGCGATGTTCAAATATATTTGAAAAACAGCAGATATTTCAACAATAAACTTGTTAATTCTGGTTGGGTCATATGTAATGCCCATAAGAAGAACAAGCATAAATACAGACTCTCTACATAAAGATAATAGCTCATCCTTACTAAGCACTTAAGCTGTGCCATTTACTCTGCTAAGCAATTTACAATTATTTGATTTAATCCAATGACATAACTCTCTGCGGGTTAAGTTCTATTATTTGCCTTATTTTACAAGATATGGGGAAACTGAGCACTAGAGAAATTACATAACCTCAAGATCACACAAGTAGTAAGCAGTAGTGCCAGGGTTTCAACCCAGACTTCCTGACTCTGGAGCCTCCACTCTTAATTACATGAAACTCAGACTTCTTGGCGGTAACTGACGCTTCCGAGATGCTTAATGTGGTACTCTGACCCGCAATGAGTGAGCTTCAATGAGAAAAACTATGGATGGACCAACAGCACGTTTTCCCATATTCTATCAAATCGTGAAGATACCAAACTATGAAAGGGTCTACCTGCAAATTAAGTCCTTGAAGACAAGTATATGTATATCCGGGGTTTTCCTCCACATGCTTTCAACACACTACACTTTTCCTCTGGACACAATATCTTAAAAATAAATAAATAAAGCTTTGGCTTTCTTTTAATATGAACACAGTAATTATTTTTCTATTACGACCTGAAAACCTAAATACTTAAATACAAAGTCATCATTTCCAAGACAGCCAAGAGCCAAGAATTAAAAAAAAAAAAAAATTAAGGCCGCATTTATAGTTTTGAGGAATGGAGATCCAAACAAAACAGTCCACAAGTCATCTTGGACGCTGAAGTGTGCAGAACTGCTAGGGTATCTACCCAATCACATGGGGGAATTGCGGGTACCTTGATACCGACAAGTTAGCTTCAAAGTTCCCTTACACAAGCCTCTAAATCAGCTGAGACCAATCATTGTTAACGCTCTCCGGGGCCGTCTTGAGGACGCCCAGTTGGCAATCTGGAACGCGTCCAGAACTTGGTGGGGCGGGGGGGTGGTGGATCATATTTCGTGGAGAATGAGGGAGGTGAGCCCTGGGTATAGGGATAACTTTTTAACTAGCGTTAATTGGGGTCTTTGCGGCCAGGCTGTAAAGATTCCCGCCACACTAATATGAATCAGCCATGGCCTTTTAATTGGAACGCCGGAACTCTGCCTTGTTTTATTAATATCTTAATAACACGTTTCTATGATGGACATGTTGGTTCCTTGTATTTTAAAACGCAGCCACAAACTGAGGCGATAGCGATCACGTTATGCAGTCCCCAGTCGTCCAAGCCGAACAGGCTGCATGAAGTATCACTCAAAAACATTCATTACCGTCGGTGTGTTGAGTGGTAACGCCAGTGTGCGAATTCATTAACGGAAATCGCGGGACTCCGAGCAGTTGGAGATCTGCAACACCCCTCTGCCTGCGTTAAGACAGCCTGACCCGACCTCTGGTGAATTAATGCGCAAAATGGCGGTTGCACGTCTGTTTCCCCACCCCGGCGCACAATCCTGAGGAAGGACGTCCCGTCACCAGGGCAACGACGCTCTTGCGTAAAGGCCCGGCCCAAGGGAACGTTCAGGGCGTCCCGGCTCTCCCTGCTGCTGCTTCTGCTAGGCCCAGTGCGAGACCAGAGCACGAGCGACTCCCGTCGTCCCCGGCCAGGCAGATGTTGGCCTAGTCCTGGCGCGAACGAAGCGCGCTATTTCCCTGCTTCCTCTAGGCCAAGCCTGCTTTACGGCAGGGCCCGCCTCGGGAGCGAGCACAGACCGGGGCAGCAAGGCCAGCCAGGCGCTGACGAGGTCCCCGAACGCGCACGCGCTCCGTTCAGCTCCGGGTGGCGGCCGCCGGAGTAGACGTTAGCCATGGAAACCGAGAGCTGGCCCGGGCGGGGCCGCGGTGAGCTCGTTATTCGGCCGCCGCAGCTTTTCTGCCTCCACATTCGGGCAATAACCAACCTCCCGGCGGGAGCGCCCAGCCCGGGTTTACCTGCAAAAATGCGGTCCCTGGGATGCCTTCGCGTCTTCTCTTCCCTCGGGTGACTTGAGGTACGTTCGTTGTCCGACGTCCACCTCGGGACTTCTTTGGCGTCTTAATGTCCAAGCCTGTGCGGAGAGCCAAGTTGTTCTAGGGGCTTTCATTGCCACAAGAAACACATTTTTCGTTTTTCGTTGCAAAACCTTTAAGTGCAATTACTGCGCTTAATGAACTCAGTCATTAGAGATAGTAATTCAGTGTGATTTTAACTTTCCTTTGAAAGACTACTTTAGCCTGTTGAATTGTAGCATTTTGTTTCTAAGAGACTCGTACGAAATGGAATATGGCACACCCACCCGGAGCTGTGTCCGTTAGGTAGAACTGTACTCTCTCGCAGTATCTCCAACTAAACCTCTTTTGTCCGAATTGTTCAACTCATGGCCCCCTGAACGTGAAGCGCTCTTTCCCCACTGATCTCGACCTCTGTCCCCACAACCTCTTGTCTGTCCAGGACCAGAATTTACTCCAGTGAATCGGAAGTTGTTTTCCATGCCGCTGAATTGGTTATCTGCTCTGTATCCATCATTTTTCACTTACTCATTTTTTACTATTTTTAGGTGTTTGTTTTCTTCATTAAATCATTCCTGCAGTTAGGGCAAAGACTGCCCTTCATGTTATTTGGTATCCACCGCCACTCACGCCAAATCCCCAGACCTTTAGCATAGCATCCAGTTCAGATGTTGCGTTTTCACGAATTAACTGTTTGGAGCATCTGTTGGCTACTCCTAAATTTCCTACTTAAAGAGCTGCCTTCTAATTATTAACTGCTGTGGAAAATGCCAATCAGGGAAACTTTTTCTTTTTTAAGAGCTTTATTGAGATGTAATTTACATTAAATACAATTCACCCATTTATAGAATTGTGCAACCCTTACCACAGTCAAGTTTGGAACATTTTCATCACCCCAAAAAGAAACCTTTTACCCTCAGCAGTCACCACCTCCCTCCCCCCATTATCCTTACCCCACCAGCCATAAGCAATTACTAATCTGTTTCCTGTCCCCATAAATTTGCTTATTTTGGACATTTCACATAGATAGGATAATATAATATGTGGCCTTTCGTAACGGGCTTTCACTTAGTGTGTTTTCAAGGTTCAGCCACGTTGTAGAATGTATGAGTACTTCATTCCTTTTTATAGTCTAATTGCATTGTGTGGATATATCACATTTATCCATTCATTGATGGACATTTGGGTTGTTTTCATTTTTTGGCTGTTAGTAATATTTCTTCTATGAATCTTTTGTGTACATATTTTTGTGTAGACATATATGTTTTTATTTCTGAGTGTATACCTGAGAGTAGAATTACTGGGTTATATGGTAACTCTATGTTTAGCCTTTTGAGGAACTGCTAGACTGTTTTCCAAAGGAGCTGTATCATTTTACATAACCACCAGATATGTTTGAGGGTTCTGATTTCTCCACAGTCTCATGAATACTTATTATTGTCTGCCATTTTTATTTTAGCCAGTCAAGGGGGTTTGAAATGGTACCTCATTATGGTTTCAGTTTGTGTTTTTCTAATGAGTAATGATGTTGAGTATCATTTTATATTTTCTGTGCTTATTAACCATTTGTATATCATCTTTGGAGAAATGTCTGTTCAGATCCTTTGCTCATTTTTTAAAGATTGGATTATTTGATTTCTCATTATTGAATTGTAAGAGTTCTTTATATAGTCTAGCTATAAGTCATATATATATGATTTGCACAAATTTTCTTCCATTCTGTAGGTTGTTTTCACTTTCATGATGGTGAGAACCTTGTTTTTTAAACAGTTTCTCACTTGTCTTGTGAAAGGGTACTGGATACCAACCCCCTCATGCTGGCTTAGCTATCAAAAGCGTCCCATTTTTACACTTTGTAGATTCCTCTTGGACCCACTTTTCTCCAAAGAACCCTCTTCCCCCAAGTTATCCTTCCAGTTCTCTAGCATCAAAACAAAATTCGCTTTCATTTGGCAGTTGTTAGTCCAAACTGCACCATTTTGTAAGCCCTCCAGCATTTTGCAGACCTTGGTCAAAGTTACACATTCCAGGGGAGTTTGGGCTGTGAGAAACATCCTGCCTAACCACCTGACCACAACACACAAGAACATCTTGCTGAGCAAAGGCCCAACTGAAGGAACGTCCCTATCATACCCTGCAACTGGAACAAAGGGCCAAACCACCTGATCATAGGAACATCTTAATATCCTGCCGGGCAGCAAACCAGACATCCCAGACCCCTCCTGCCCATACCTATAAGTCCCCAGGCTGTGAACGGCAGTGGGCTCTGGCATTAAGCTGCTCCCCCCACCTCTGCAGGTTTTTGCAATATACTTGTGTTGCTGTAGAGCCCCCCCCCAACCCCCATCTTTCTTTAACTCCCACCTTCCCTTTAAAAAAAACCTAACGGCAATAGCATGGTATGATTCAAAAACTCATTTTGCCACTAACTGACATTGTATCTTGGTTAAGTCACTTAATATCACTGGTTCTCAGGTTTTTTTGTAAAATAAATTAATTTATTTCTAGTAATTCATGTGAGTAGCAGACTTCATTCACCTGATACTTGATTTTTAAAGAAAAGTTTTTCAACCCAGGGAATTTATAGTGGGTGTCAGTCGAGAAAAATGATGTGACAAGTCTCAATCATTTTAGGAGATTTATTTGCCAAAGTTAAGGACGTGCCCGGGAGGCAAGTCTATGTCTTTCTTCGAAGATGATTTTGAGGTCTCCAAATTTAAAGGGGAAAGGGCAGGATGTTGAGAAGTACACAATTGTCATGTAAGAGGTGGGTAGGGGCAAATAGTTATTTATGCCTTTGGCTCAGTGAATCTGCATTTTTTACGTAAGATGACATAAAAGGGGCAGAGGAAAAAATGAGGGGAATCTGCATTTTACATAAGATAACAGACAAAATGGGGTAGGGGAACAATCAAATTTGCATTTATGTCTGGTGGGCCAGGGGTAACTGCACCTGTAAGCTGTCAATTGACATTGCTATGATGAAATTTTAGCTCACTGGGAATTGCCTTGTGGGCAAAATATAGGGGAGGTGTGTAGCTTTTCATCTTGTAGCCATCCTATTTAGAAACCAAAAGTGGGGAGACAGGTTTGCATGACCCAGTTCCCAGCTTGACTTCTTCCCTTTGGCTAAATGAGTTTGGGGTCCCAAAATTTAATTTCCTTTCACATTTCCCTTCTTTTTTCTGTAAAATCTTTTGGAGAAAGCATTTTAAAAGGAAGACGAGTTCCTGGCCTCAGGTTGGTTTTTCCTCCCTTTTTTGAGCTGCTTTCTTATTGCTAGGATGGTTTATTCCTAGAAGTTCAGGTCCCCAGTCTCTAGGAAGGCTCATTTCTAAGAGGTCATGTCCCATGAAGGTTAAAAAAAAAAAAAAATAGGAAGAGGAAAGAAGTAAAAAAGGAAAGGGAAAAAAAAGAAAAAATATATAGGGACCTAGGCCAGATTTATAGCAACAAAAGGAAATCACACCTGGAAGCTGGGTCAGGCTATATTACTGCCTTCTCAATTAGAGCAATTCTCTAGGGAATCATTACCCTAGCCCTTTCAGTTCATTGACATATTTGCAGGCATATAACCATAACAACACTAAGCAGAAACAGGACACAACACAAACTATTATTCCTAATATAAGCAATAAGCTTCTGCCACCAAGTTTCCCAGGATCCAAACCCACCACTCAACTGATTGATTAACGAAGGTTTTGGGTGTGACAGATATCTGGGTTTTCTGGGTTTTCATATCAGTCATAAGTCAGATTATGTTCTTCAATTCATCTGGAATATAAACACAACATTCCATTTTTATGATGGTGCAGGTCCTCCCTTGTGCTGCCGTGAGTCTATGTAAAGCCATACGGTTTTGCAGCACAGCTTTCCTCATAAGCATGACTTCCTTGTTTAGCAAGGAAATACTCATGCAGCTATCATTCAGGACCTTTTGGGAGTAATTCACTAAAGCCTCTATATGCCATATAACATCTTCAGTACCTATCTGTGGTACAAAGATTGAAGCTAAGTGGTCATACCATTAGAATACCAAATGTGTCCAACAAGATTGTAAATGAAAAAGGTTTGCTGGTTTTGGCAGGTCTGAATTACTCGTCCTTGTGCCCAGGCATAACATAGGGAACATTGTCCTAACCACTCTGGAGGTAACCACGGCCATAAGTTAGTGCCACATAGCCAATATGTCCCATTTGGAGCTAGCCAATAAATAACTGATCGTTGGCACCCAATGGGTGGCAAGCCATTCAGTGTCTTGTAATATGATAGTGTGGTCACAGCGTTCTCCAGGTATCCACCCCATATCTCTCGTACTGTTTGGACATAGGTCCTTGGTGTGATTTCTTTGCTCCCAACACAAAGCATTTTGGCTGAGTTGGCCAAATGAAGGGGTGAGCCAGATAAATCAATACCAATTTAAAAGGCCTGTGTAACAAATAATTATTCTTGCTGTACTGTATCCAAATAATTAAGCCAAGTATAGTAAAGCAAACCAGTCCTACCATGACTTGTCTTTTAATAAGTGGGAAACTGGAGAGAGAAGATTATGTTTCAAAAACTGTAGCACACCTGTTGTTAAATTCTAGTCTTGCCTCATGTTTTCCAATTTTTATTATTTTCTACAGTTTAAATTCTGATTTTTCTGGCTACAAGTTTCTAAAATAAGTTGTGCTTCCTTAAAGCCCTATGAACTGAAAACTAGATGTTTTATCAGGCGCTGCCTCTAAACCCCCCAACCATCACAGGAGGAAATCTCTTCACTGCTGGCATTGACGACTAATAACTGAGGGTGCCCGGAATCCTTCACCCCATGTCTAGTGAGTCTACGGAACCAGGGTAATTGAGACAATATCTGTTACAGGAATCAACTCCTGGATACATCACACTTGAGTCAAAGCCTGGAAAGCTGAGGAAGCAACCCCTGAGAGCCCAAAGGAACGTCCTAAATATAATGGAAATTATTTACTACGCCTTGTGGGAATTGCTTTACTCTACTATTTGCAGTAGGACTATATACTATAGCACCCTCAGGGTGGAATATCTGACAGGGAATCTCAATTGCTGTAGCATTTTGCTTAATTATTATCCTTAGAGCAGGAATAACTGTTACTAACAAAAGATAATATGTGGGCCTTTCCAAACATGTGCCTCTGCCTCTCATTAGGTAGGGAATGTTGTTTCTATCTCAACCAATCAGGCCTAGTAAGAGACTGCTGAAAAACTTAAAGGTCTAAAAAGCTAAGGGAATACCAAAACAACCAGACAGATTCTTGGTTTGGGAGCAGAATCATAGCATGGGTCACCCCATTCCTGGGCCCTCTCCTAATAATATGCCTAGGACTAATGTTCTTACCCTGCCTAATTAACCTTTTTCAAAGATTTTTAGCTGACAGACTCATGACCATTTCACAGACAACTACCCAAAAATCTACAGTGTTATTTCTGCAGTCAATCCAAGACCCAAAAACTGTCTGTCCCCTTGTCAGCAGGAAGTAGCCAGAAAGAACACACTGCCCCTCGTCATTTTTATAACTACAGGGTCTGGATTGACAGAGCAGGAGTATCACCCTCTTCGACTTTGACGAGGACCATCATTTTAAGTTTCACCTTGATCAAAACCCACCAAAATCCAAAGGGCATCAGCCTTATGGCTAAGGTCAGCATGAACATAAATCACACAACATCTCTGACCAGAAACATTCGAAACCCCTCCCGGACCAGAGACATGCCAGCCCCGAGATAACCTTCCCCCTGGCTGGAGAGATGTCAGCCCCAAGATAACCTCCTTTCTGACCAGAGACATTCCAACCCTACCATAAGCTTCTCACCCATGCAGAAACATTCCAAACCTGTAATAAGTTCTGTCACCAATAAATACTGTAAGTCTGTAAGAGAGAGCTTTCCTGACTGAAATCAGCCAGAAGCCTCTCTCAGGTTTATTCTCCAAAACAAACCTGTCTTTGACTGTTGAGCCACTTTGTATTTCTTTCCTCTTTAACTTACACTGTGACCTTACAAAACACTCTTATTCAAAAACCCTCCAAAAGTCTTGAATTTGAATGAATACCTTTTTATAGATCCAAAGAGATGTTAACGTGCTTGTTCCTTATCAGTCTTTCTTTTCTAGTACTTGGGTAGACTTTCCTTTGGTTGGGGAGCGGGGTGCTTACCATATAACTTGTAAACCAAAGCATGAAATATATGTTTCTGTTTAAACATCAAAAGTCTTTTGCTGGGCACGGTGGCTCACACCTGTAATCCCAGCACTTTGGGAGGATGAGGCGGGTGGATCACCTGAGGTCAGGAGTTCAAGACCAGCCTGGTCAACATGGTGAAACCCCGTCTCTGCTAAAAATACAAAATTAGCTGAGCGTGGTAGTGCATGCCTGTAATCCCAGCTACTCCGGAAGCTGAAGCAGGAGAATCGCTTGAACCCGAGAGGCGGAGGTTGCAGTGAGCCGAGATCATGCCATTGTACTCCGGCCTGGGCAACAACAGCGAAACTCCATCTCAAAAAGAAAAAAAAAAAAAGAAAGAAAAGACTCCAGAATTTAGCTGTCTATCCATGGCATGGCATTCGGTTAAGATTCCATAGAGTATTTTCCGGATTATAATGGTAGCTATCTTTGCATCTCTGGATTCCTACTGGTACCCTCAACAGATAGCACTTGGCTATCAAAAAAACTTCATGTATGCATACTTTTTAGAATTGCTCTAGTAGTAGCAAGTGATTTTTATCCAGAGCAACTGAAAATTAAGTTCTTTCATATCATGCTTTTGAGTACTTAAGTGTAGGCCAGTTTGTTTTCTTTTCCAGGTATAACATTTTCCGTTTTCCAAATTACTAAATTTGGTAATGCTTGGAAATGTAAAACTTTGGTATATTTCCTTGCAGATTTTGTAAAATACTTTTTAGGAATATGGATGAATACATTGTATTTATTACTGAAAGTTTGTCTAATCATTTTTAAACAAGCAGAAATTAGTTTTTCTTGATAAGTTTAATTTTGTTTAGGTTATTTGTAAATTAACTTTATGTTTCTTGCTTAATAATGAAAATTGAAAGAATTCCAGAATTGCTTCTACCAAAAACAGTTATTTGAAGGGAAAATGAAATTTACTGGATTGTAACCTTTGGGTTAGAGAGAGCAGTATTATTACTGAGCACATTGTAGGTACTCAGAAGTTTGTAACTAAAAGTTGAAATTGTGGGAAGTAATAATTTATCTTTTAGCTGTTTCTTCATAGAAGGAAGAGTAACACATTTGGCCTATATTTAACAACTATCAAAATTTAAATATTTAATCTTTTCTAGCATCTTCTAACAGTGCTTTAAGAAAAAGGTAATGGTCAGGTGCAGTGGCTCGTGCCTGTAATCCCTAATTCCAGCACTTTGGGAGGCTGAGGCAGGCAGATCTCTTGAGGTTAGGAGTTCGAGACCAGCCTGGCCAACATAGTGAAACACTATCTCTACTGGGGAAAAAAAAAAATTAGTCAGAGGTGGTGGCTCATACCTTTCGTCCCGGCTACTTGGTAGGCTGAGGCACAAGAATCGCTTGAACCTAGGAGGCAGAGGTTACAGTGAGCCAAGATCATGCTACTGCACTCCAGTCTGGGTGACAGACTGAGACTCTGTCTCAAAAAAGAAAAGGAAAGAAAAGGACAAAGTAACAGGAAAAAAAGAAAACCGTCATGTCAAAGAGCTAATGCCCTTCATATATGAAAAGTTCTTCCAAATTCATAAGAAAAATGTTCAAAAATGATCACTTCAATAGAAAAATAGGCAAAGGACATGAGCCAATTTACAAAAAAAAAATAGCATTTTTCTGTACACACACACGCGCCCAAACATATATACATACTTGTAATTAATTTTGTTTTTTAATTTTTGAGACGGAGTTTCACTCTTGTCGCCTAGGCTGGAGTGTAATCGCGCCATCTTGGCTCACTACAACCTCTGTCTCCCAGGTTCAAGTGATTCTCCCGCCTCAGCCTCCCAAGTAGCTGGGATTACAGGCACCCACCACCATGCTTGGCTAACTTTTGTATTTTTAGCAGAAATGGGGTTTTGCCATGTTGGCCAGGCTGGTCTTGAACTCCCGACCTCAGGTGATCTGCCCACCTCAGCCTCTCAAAGTGCTGGGATTACAGGCATGAGCCACCGTGCCCTCCGTAATTAATATTCTTAAACCATATTCATGAAACAATAATAGGATTTTGAGGACTCAGCTCTGATTTGTTAAATCTTGCCCAAATTCCTGTCTAAGGGGCCTAGAGAGTCATGCCCTACAAATCATAAATTCTCATCAGATGGGTTTTATTTAACCCTGTATATCTTGACTTTCCAATCTGACTCTGGCATAACAGGGAAGAAAATAAAAATGTTTTACCCAAAAATATATTTCCTTGCCATACCTTGAAATTGCCCTGCAAAGTCTCTTGTGGGAAAAATCCACATTCTATAATGAGTCCCCTTTCCCCTTTGTTTTCCTTCCTTCCTTTCCAGATCCAAGAGATAATCAACTAACAGTCAGGCACCCTTTTAAGTCTGATAAGAAATATTTTACCACCTGCTCTCTGAAGTCTGCTCTCTGAGAGCTTCCTCTGCACAGTGAAACTTGGTCTCCACAATCCTTTATCTTAACCTGAACATTTCTTTTCTGTTGATCCCAGGTCTTCAGATAAGCTCATCCTATTGTCAACCAGAAAATGTTTAAATTTACCTATAGTCTGGAAGCCCCTACTTTGAGTTGTCCCGCGTTTCTAAACCAGACCAATGTATTTCTTAAATGTATTCGATGTCTTATGCCTCCCTAAAATATATAAAACTAAGCTGTACCTTAGCCACCTTGGGCACATGTTCTGAGGACCTCCTGAGGGCTGTGTCATGGGCTGTGGTCACTCATATTTGGCTCAGAATAAATCTCTTAAAATATTTTACATAGTTCGGCTTTTTTCATCGACAATTTCATAAAAAGGAACACTCAGATTAAAGAAGAGCTCTCAGAAGTTAAAAAAATGAGCAAAGATTTGATAAATTTCCACAGATCTATTAAAGATAGTCTCCTGAAAGTACAACAAAAATATAGTTGAGACAAGTGCCTCAGTGCAGAAGTACTCCTTAATATCACCTCACCTGTTATGATGACTACTATCAAAAAAACAAAAGAGTGTTGGTGAGGATATGGAGGAATTGGAACCCTTGTATGCTGGGTGGGAATGCAAAATTCTGCAGCCACTATCTATGCCAAAACAGTATGGAGGTTTCTCAAAATATAAAAATAATAATTAAAAAAAGAGCTACCATATGATCTAGCAATTTTGCTTTTGGGTATTTATACAAAATAATTGAAATCAAGATAAAAGTGATAGTTGCTCTCCCATGTTTATTGCAGCATTATTCAACTTAAATGTCCATCAACAGATAAATGGTTAAAGAAAATGTGGTATAGACATACAACGGACTATTATTCAGCCTTAAAAAAAAGGAAACCATGCCATATGTAACAACAGATGAACCTTGAAGGCATTATGTTAAGTGAAGTAAGCCAGTCACAGAAGGACAACTACTACATTCCACTTATGTGAGGTATCTAAAATAGACTAACTCTAAATCAGTGAGTAGAATGGTGATTGCCAGAGAATGGGGGGAGGGAAAATAGGGAGTTGCTATTCAACAGGTATGAAGTTTTAATTATGCAAGATGAACAAGTTCTAGAGATCTGTTCTACAACATTGTGCCTGCAGCTGACAACACTGTATTGTACACTTAAATATTTAACAGTAGATCTCATGTTAGTGTTCCTACCACAATAAAAAATCAAAATCCTAACAATACAGGAAAAAAGAGGGATTCAATAAATGAAATCAACCAATCAATAAAAATAATATGATAGATTTAAAAAAAACTTAACAAAAATCAGTCACTACAACGTCTCAAAATTTTTTTGTTGAACTTAGAGAAATATATATTTAATCCAAAAATGTGGCCACTTTTTGTTGTTTTTTTGTTTAACAGATTTTTAGTATGGTGTTATATATGTCTGAGTTACATACAGTTTTGGTAACTAAGAATTCCTCTCAGTACGTTGCCAAATTGATCTGTTTCTTACTCTTGTGAGTAATGCGTAACAAATATGACTCCCAAATAAAGCAACATTTCTGTGGCTATTTTGTTGGCCCACTTTCAGAGTAGTATGTGAAGAAAGCCTATGGCTTAAATTAGTGTTGTGATGTCATCTTTATCCCTTAAGTTCTCTTTTCACAGTTTTGTTTTTTTCCTAAGTCTTCAGCCGTTTTTTATTTGAATATTGTAGAGGTGGCATCCATACCAATGCATCAGTTCTTCTGGGAATTAATAGTCTTTCAGAACTATGTGCCAAATTCTCACTTGGGGAGTACATTTTAGTTATTGTGAATTTGTTTTCTATGCTAGTAATTCAGTTTGGCATTTAGAAGATTTCTCTGTATAAATGAAACTGTTGCCTCCTACAAATAAAGTATTTTCAAATTCTTAAATATTTTTAAATGTTCCAGGATGTGTAATTTAAATGTCAAAGGGTACCAGTGAATCGTAATTGTCTTTATACTTCCTTAATGAGTTGTTAAATACTCTTTAATCCTTAAAAAGAAAATAGAAACACCCATACTTTAAATCAGTTTTTAGGTCTGATATGCTTGCTACCTGTCAAATTTCTCCGATAGTTTTTTCCTTGTGTACCTCTGTTCATGACATTCCTCCTTAACTGGCATACCCTTTCAGTTCCTGGTTTGGCTCAATCTTTAAGATCCTGATGGAAACCCAGGCCAGTGTTTCTTAAAGTAGTTTCCATAAAACATTAGTTACATGATCTGTTACTAGATATCATGGGAAAAATGGGTTCCAAGGTCAAATAAGTTTGGAAAAGTCAAATGACACATTTTAAGCAGACTTGCAGAAGTGTTTTTTAATTTCAAAGATCTCAAAGGCTTTAGTCTGCTGATATCCATTGTGACTCTTCAAGATGACAGTATAGTCTATAATTTTTCAAACTGCCCTGACCACAGACCCCTTTTCAAGATATATTCTGTGGGATATATGATCTTGGTATCTTTCAGCCTTTTAAAAATAGTTCATTAAAATAAATCACCATATCAGTGTCCTCTCCCATGCTTCTTAGGCTTCTTGAGGGAACATACATTCTCTTTGTGCTTCTTGGTCTGCTTTCACTCAATTCTTGATTTCTCCAACTTTATTTTGCTTCTTATGCCTACTGTTCTACCTCTGCCCTTCTTTCTCAGTATGAACTAGTTCCTGCTTTGCTGATGATGGAGATTAAAGCATAGTAAGGGACAGGGAGCAAATTAAAATTGGACTTCTGACATCTTAAAATTCTCCAGTCATTTCCTCCACAGGAGAAACCCAGCCATATTTCTCTTTAGGCTCATCCTGCTCCTGTGTCGCTTTGTGATATATTGATCTAGGCAGAATCTTCCCTGAGCCAGTAATACTATGAATAGATAGCATTATTCCGTAAAAAATAAGTATAGATACTTTCCAAACATTTTAAAACTGAATAAACAGTTTATGGGCTTACTGTTTTGAGTAGAGTAGGATATGCTGCAAGTTTTTGAAAATGGTAAATATGGCCTGGCGCAGTGGCTCACGCCTGTAATTCCAGCATTTTGAGAGGCCGAGACGGGCAGATCATGAGGTCAGGAGTTCAAGACCAGCCTGACCAACATGGTGAAACCCCGTCTCTACTAAAAATACAAAAATTAGTTGGGTGTGGTGGCACACACCTGTAATCCCAGCTACTCAGGAGGCTGAGGCAGGAGAATTGCTTGAACCCAGGAGGCGGAGGTTGTGGTGAGCTGAGATCACGCCACTGCACTCCAGCCTGGGTGACAGAGCAAGACTCCATCTCAAAAAAAAAAAAAAAAAAAAAAAACTAAAATGGTAAATACTCCCAGCTTCTGTTTAAGACAGCAATATGTCATATTTTCCAATTTTAATTGTCCTATTTAAGCTATGTCTTTAAAGTATTACATGCTTCTCCATGGAAAGGTATTTTGCTAAATATGGTGAATCAAGAATCTCAAGATGTGGCCTCTGTATTCATCTGTTTTCACACTGCTGATAAAGACATACCCAAGACTGGGTAATTTATAAAGAAAAAGAGGTTTAATGTACTCACAATTTCTCATGGCTGAGGAGGCCTCATGATCATGGTGGAAGGTGAAAGGCATGTTTTACATGGCAGCAGACGAGAGAAAATCAGAACCGAGTGGAAGGGGTTTCCCCTTATAAAACCATCAGGTCTCGTGAGACTTATTCACTACCACAAGAACAGTACGGGGGAAACCACCCCCATGATTCAATTATCTCCCACCAGGTCCCTCCGACAACACATGGGAATTATGGGAGCTACAATTCAAGATGAGATTTGGGTGGGGAAACAGCCAAACCGTATCAGCCCCTATGCCAAATAACATATTATTAGTAGAAGTTACTCAGAGAAATGCCGTATACTAATACGTGTTACAAGGTGAGTATAGGTTGAGTATCCTTTATTCAAAATTCTTGAGACCAGAAGTGTTTTGGATTTGGGGTTTTTTCCCCAGATTTTGGAATGTTTGCATTATACCAATTATGCATTTGAAATCCAAAAATCAGAAATGCCCTACTAAGCATCTCCTTTGGGCATCATGTTGGCACTTAAAAAGTTTCAGCTTTTGGAGAATTTTGGATATTCAGATTTGTGATGCCTAACCTGTAGTATGTAGAACAAGCAGTGGTTTTGGAATACAGAGAGAAGAGATACTCAGCTAGACCAAACTGCTCTGCAAAATTTTCAGAAATGTCTTAAAAGTTATTTAAAGTTACCAATTAGGGAAGGGAGGAGAGGACATCATCCTAGGCAAAGGAGAGAGCATGAGCTCAGTGGTACCCAGCAAGAAAAACACAGAATGTATTTACAGGGTGTGTGAGGTTGACAGTTCTGGAGGACATTTGGTAATTTGAAGAGATGTTAAATGTTACAGATAAAATACACATAGCTTAGTTAATATTCCTTCCGAAACTTTTTATACATACGCAAACCATATACAGCCATCTATATATATAGGTGTGTGTACTCTTTTTTTTGGATACAAATGGAATCAGTAGTGTGTTTATTTTTCAGTATATCATGGGCAGCTTTCCATGTTTCTACAATAATAACACTTCAGGTACTGCACTGTTTGGAATATAATCATAGATGATTTCATCAAATGAATGAAAACATTTAAACAAAACTTTACAAAAGACCCAGAAATACTAAAAGGGAAATGAATAGGGATACTAACATTCAGATAGATAATCTGGTTTATAAAGTATCTTTACTTTCCTTCCCAGCAAGCCACCCTACCTTGTTTCCAAGTTATCTCAGTAGAGCCAGAAGGGCCAACTTTTACCTAACTCCTTGGGGAAATTTCAGGCACATCCACATTCTTCAAAATCCAGTCTATCCCTCCAAGTTCATTTTCCTGTCTGATGGCATCTTCCATAGATAACTTGTGTCAGAATGCTTATCCCCTCCCACAGGAGTGTGACCTTCCTTACCCATTGGCTTCTATAAGACAATTACAGTGGAATATCGTACACTGAGCCTGACGTCAGTGCAGGAGACAAGCTCGTACGGAGGGGAAGGAGGCACTCTTTCCATTCCCTAAGATTGACCCGTAGACCACTAAGGTTCGATTTGGCCCTGTAGTTCTGTTATTTTGTGAGTATAGTCATCCCTTGGTATCTGTGAAGAAGAGATTCCAGGACCTCCCTCATATACCAAAATCCAAGGATGTTCAAGTCTCTGATATAAAATGGTATCATATATGCGTATAACCTACGCACTTCCTCCCTGTACTTTAAATCATCTCTAAATTACTTAAAATACCTAATACTATGTAAATGCTATATAAATAGCTATACTTTATTATTTAGGGAATAATAATGGGAAAAAAATCTGTACATGTTCAGTACAGATACAGTTATTTTCCTGACTATTTTCTGTCTGTGGTTGGTTGAATCCATGAATGCAGAATCCACAGACACGGAGGGCCAGCTGTACTTGCAGGGCTCTCATGTGAGTAAAAGCTGTGATTCATTCTATGCGGAACTAAGACCAATGACTGGAAGATGTAAGAAGATAGATGTTTACAATTTTAAAAACTCCATAGAGGTATAACAAAGAGGTGATCTAAGGTACTAATTCTTAAAGGTGACCCCCAAACTTTGCATGCTGCCCCAAATTTCTCTCCAGAATTGATATTGGTTAGGTAGAACTGAATAGAGGAAAGATTATTTTTAAACTGACTGGAAGAAAGGCTATTTTAAGATGGCTTTAAATTTAATTTTTCCTTTCTAGCCTAACATGATCCACAAAGTAATACTTTGCTAGCTGGTTTTGTGTAAGGTAACTGTTTTTCAGAATAAGTTGCAAGGAATAGGGAAAAGTTGAACTGAAGATAACCTATATTATTTTATACTTAGATTTATATGGCTATTGAATAAAAGTAGCCTAAATTGATTTGAGTTGAAAGTATTGGCATTTTGAACGTTCTGTTGACCTCAGAATTTAAATATGTGAGTTAAAGTCTAATTCCAAAGGTTAGATTATAAATTAATAAAGAATATGATTTTTAAAAAAATAAAAAACAAGGCTGAGCACAGTGGCTCATGCCTGTAATCCCAGCACTTTGGGAGGCAAGGCAGGAGGAACACTTGAGCCCAGATACTCAAGACCAGCCTGGATAACATGGCAAAACCCCATCTCTACAAAAAATAAAAAATTAGCCAGGCATAGGGGCATGTGCCTATAGTCCCAGCTACTCAGGAGGCTAAGGTGGGAGGATCACTTGAGCTTGGGAGGTCAAGGCTGCAGTGAGCTGTGATCAGAGTACACTCCAGCTTGGGTGACAGAGTGATACCCTCTCTCAAAAAATAAAATAACTGAGCATATTGGTTTTGTTTATAAAAACTAGCAACTTAGTGTCAAGTATGTGCCAGAAAGGGGTCTGAGAAGTACAGTTATAAATCCTACCCTTGAAGGAAGTGAGGAGATGAAATAGTAATGTGAGGTTTTTCCTCATAGGTTTTAAATATGACATTTTCAAACAGTGACTTCTTTTAATTTTTATTTTTTAGAAACTGCTGTGTTACAGAAAAGCATGTGACTTTCAGAATAATCCCGAGTGAGGATGAGTCCAGATGTGCCTCTACTGAATGATTACAAGCAGGACTTCTTTCTGAAGCGCTTTCCACAGACTGTTCTTGGAGGCCCTCGATTCAAATTAGGCTACTGTGCCCCTCCTTACATATATGTTAATCAAATTATTCTTTTTCTAATGCCATGGGTTTGGGGTGGAGTCGGAACACTTTTGTACCAGTTAGGCATCCTGAAAGACTATTATACAGCAGCACTTTCAGGTGGATTAATGCTTTTTACTGCATTTGTCATCCAGTTCACAAGTTTATACGCCAAAAACAAATCAGCAACAGTAGAAAGAATACTAACCACGGATATCTTAGCAGAGGAGGATGAGCATGAATTTACCAGTTGTACTGGTGCTGAGACTGTCAAATTTCTCATTCCTGGCAAGAAATATATAGCCAATACAGTTTTTCATTCTGTTCTTGCTGGATTAGCGTGTGGTCTTGGAACATGGTATCTGCTCCCAAATAGAATAACCTTGCTGTATGGCAGTACAGGAGGCACTGCTCTACTATTCTTCTTTGGATGGATGACATTATGTATAGCAGAATATTCTTTAATTGTAAACACAGCTACAGAGACTGCGACTTTCCAAACACAGGATACTTATGAAATTATTCCTCTTATGAGACCTCTTTATATTTTTTTCTTTGTTTCTGTGGATCTGGCACACAGGTAAAAACCTACCAAATACTTTGTAACTAACTTTGTTTTTAAGTATACAGAGTAAGAGAGCTTTCCTTTTAGTGTTACAAAAAAATGAATCCATGGATTAAAAATCATCAAACCATTGGGTGACAGGTTATTTTGATAATTATTCTTTTAGGATTAATCTCTGTAAAACATACTAAAGCAATAGTTAAAACTTATTAAAGAGTTTTTTTTAAAAACCCTTTTTGAGATAAGGAACTTTTCAATTTTGTGTTTCACTTTAAATAAGGAGCTTTGAGTTTTTAAGATAGCCTGGTTGAAACCTGTGTAAGGAGATGGAACTTTCCTGTGGGGGGAAAGAAGAAATTAAAATTTATGCATATAAATATTATATACAGATTGAATGAATTTAAGACAAATACAAAATTTATTTCTAATTTTGTGATAGCAACAATAGTAGAAGTAATATTGATTTTTTTATGTTTTTTTTTTTTTTAATTATACTTTAAGTTTTAGGGTACATGTGCACATTGTGCAGGTTAGTTACATATGTATACATGTGCCATGCTGGTGCGCTGCACCCACTAACTCGTCATCTAGCATTAGGTATATCTCCCAATGCTATCCCTCCCCCCTCCCCACCACAGTCCCCAGAGTGTGATATATATTGATTTTTTAAAAACCAACTTGTTACAGAAGAAAAGTAGAAAACAGTTTTTTTTAACAGACATAATTGTTCACAAAATTGTTTGATAACCCCTTTTACTTGCCTTTTCAAGTTTGACTTTTCTTTCTTCGTCTCCATAGATTGCAGCTTTCTTTTCTTAGGTTAGTGTCCAGGTAGAAATGTTCAGCATGTTATGGACTGAATATTTGTGTCTCTCCAGAATTCATATATTACAGTCTTAAACCCCAATGTGATGGTATTTTGAGATGAGGCCTTTGGGAGGTAATTAGGTCATGAAGGTGGGTCCTTGGTATGATGGGACTAGTCCCCTTATGAGAAGAGGTACCAGAGAGCTTGATCTGTCCCTCTCTGTGCCATCTAAGGACACAGCAAAAATGTGGCCACCTGCAAGTCAAAGAAGAGAGCTCTCATCAAAACCTGACCATACTGGCAGCCTGATCTTGGTCTTCCGGCCTTCAGAACTGTGAGAAAGTAAATTGATGTTGTTTAAGCCACTCAGCTCATGGCAATTTTTTATGGCAGCCCATGCTGATTAAGATTTTGCTACCAAGAAGTGGGATGCCTTTGTACCAAATACCTAAAAATGTGGAAATGGCTTTGTAACTGTTGGTAATGGGTAGAGGCTGAAAGAGGTTTTTTTGTTTGTTTCTTTGTTTTGTTTTGTTTGAGATGGAGTCTTCACTCTGTTGCCCAGGCTGGAGTGCAGTGGCACAATCTTGGCCCACTGCAACCTCCGCCTCCTGGCTTCAAGTGATACTCCTCCCTGAGCCTCCTGAGTAGCTGGAATTACAGACATGCGCCACCATGCCCGGCTAATTTTTATATTTTTAAATAGAGACAGGGTTTCGCCATGTTGGCCAGGCTGGTCCCAAAGTCCTGACCTCAAGTGATCCACCCGCCTCGGCCTCCCAAAGTTCTGGGATTACAGGCTTGAGCCATCACGCCCAGCCAAGGGTTTTGATGTGCATGCTAGAAATATGGACATTAAGGGTGATTCTGATGAAGTCTGAAGTCCCCTGAACCCAGAGGAAAGGCAGTCTTTGTTACAAAGTGTCAAAGAACTTAGCTGAACTGTGTCCTAGTGTTTTGTGGAGCCATGAAGTTGGATACCTATGTAAGGAGAGTTCAAAGCAGTGTTGAAAGGAGCAGTTGGCTTCTCCTGTTTCTAGTAAAATGTGAAAGGAGAGAGATGGATTGAAGAAGGGATTGTTAAGCAAGAGAAGGAACCAGAACTTGAAGATTTGGAAAATTTTCAGCCTGGATTATCCATATTGTAAAACATGAGAAAGCATATTCTGAAGAGAACACCTAAAGTGTGGGGCTGGACTGTCCCTCAGTAAAGAGCTTTTGGCATTATGTGAGTAGAAACACTGCCAGTTTGAATTGAAGTGGTTGGAGACAGGAAGTAATGAAGGCCGACAGTTGAACTTCTTGGATTTGACGGGATGTAATGATAGAACTGTTCAGCTACAAAAGTGCAGTATTCTTCAAGAAAAGGGGAAAATTATGCCAAAGGTGATTTAAGGGTCTTGAGGGCTACCACCTGTTTCATCAAGTCAGCTAGCCTCTACCCAAAGCCTCGGGAGCAGAACTGAACTTCAGAGCCACAGAAGCAGGACCCTCACCTAGAGCACTGGCGGTGACCTGCCACCCCAGTGGCCTGGTGGGCAGAGTATGGAACCAAACAGAATTATTCTCAAGCTCTAAGATCTAATGGAATTTGCCTTGCTAGGTTTTGACTTCCTTGGGATCATCACCCTTTTTTTCCTGTTTCTCCTATCGGAGTGGGGATGTCTCTTCTATACCTGCCCTACCCTTAGATTTTGGAAGCACATAACTCATCTGGTTTCACAGATTCACAGCTGGAGAGGAATTTTGCCTCAGGATGGATTGTACCTAGGTTTCATCCATATCTGATTTAGATGAGACTTTGAATTTTAGCCATCAGAGTTAATGCTAGAATGAGTGAAGACTTTGGGGGATATGGGGATGGAATGAATGTCTTTTGCATTTGAATTTGGAAAGGACATGAGTTTTGAGGGGCCAGGGATGGAATGTTATAGACTAATTGTGTTCCCTCAAAAATGTTTATGTTGAAGCCCTAACCCCCAATGTGTTGGTATTTGGAGATGGGCCTCTGGGAGGTAGTTTATGAAGGTGAGACCCTAGTCTGATAGGATTAGTGCCCTTAGGAGAGATGCCAAAGAGCTTGATGTCTCTCTTTTTGCCACATAAAGACACAGCAAAAAGGCAGCCATGTGTAAGCCAGGAAGAGAGTCCTCACCAGAACCTGACTATACTGGCAGCCTGATCTTGTACTTTTGTAGCCCCCAGAACTGTTAGAAAATAAATTTCTGTTGTTTAAGCCACTCAGTCTATGATATTTTGTTATGGCAGCCCAAGCTGATTAAGACAAGGCATTTAAAAATATTTAGTCAGTTTGGGCACTGAAAGTGACCTCTCCTTGGGTGTCTGTTTGCAGTTTCTTAACTTTTAGTCTCTTCTAGTTACACTACATTTATGAACCAGAGGACAATGTAATGCCCATGTAATTCTTCACCTAATCAAAAACGTAAGGGGAGGATTAATCAACAGGAAATCCATTTATAATTGGTTTTTAAATACCTCTACCATTTACTGACTATAAAATATATTCCAGTTAAATACTTGATTTTGAAAAGTTAGCATTTAAATTGAGTTTAAATGTGTGTATACACGTGATTGCCTTTAAAATATTTAAATTTATAAGGTGGTTATTTTCAGAATACAAATTCTTGAGTTACTGTCTCCGTATCCCATTTCTGAGATCAGAAATTGAATGCCTGATGTAATCTTTGGATTCAAAATGATGTCCTAGGTTCTTTAATTTTAAAAAAGAATCTTTTAATTTGGTTTTCCTGACATTCTGCATTATTCATTTCTAAAAGTACATAAAAGGTTTTTTACTAAAATCTTGTTGGATTTAATATATAGTTTTAATGTTTAAGATTTGATAATGTTTAAGATTACAAAGAGTTTTTTGTTTTTGTTTATCTGTAACTAAAAAGACAAAGCCAGTCCCCACATCTATTTTTAAAGAAGAAAATGACTAGTTTATCCAGAAAAATCACCTCCAGTTTCACTTTTGATTAAGGAAATAATAGAATTGAGATCATCTCTAGACAATAGGTGTGATACTGCCGCCAAATGATGTATGAAATGCATGGACTCTTCAAATTTGGACAGTTGTCAGATAAATTGTTTCTTAATTTCAGAAGATATGAAAGGGAGCAGAAGAGGCGAACCCCGCAGTGTAGTAATATTTTCCTTCCCCATTCTTTACCTAGTACAGTTGTATAATAATACTTTTAAATGACTTCTTCTGTGCATTTTAATTTTTATCAAAGGCAGACATTAAATCTACAATGCTTAGCTCAGACACTCAGGAATTGTTTGAATGAATGATACACATTTATATCGTCTTAGCCACTGTAGAAAACATCTTTTTTCTTGGCATGTGGATCTTAGTGAGTGTGCAGAATTTGAAACATTTTTATAGCTGTTAGGTTCCAAACTAAGTTTTCATCTTAAAAACTGAGATTTTTTTTTACCTTAGAAAATTTCTATTACATTATCAGAAGTATTAGAATTTAAATTATCAGAAGTATTATAATTTAAATGTTTTTCCATATTAAAGAATTAACCACAATAATGATCCATTTGGAGCTAAGTCCTATATACAGGAGAATAATCACAATGTTTGATTACTTCAATTATGTTATCCTTGTATACGAATACTTTACTTTGCCATTGCTTATTGTTAAAGGACCAAAAGAGATTTAGGGGTAGAATCTAGTTTTGATAAAAGGTTTTATGAGCATACATTATTTTTACACAAATTATCCTATCCTTGATAGAGGAGTGTTGTCTTGGGGGAAAAAAAAAGTGTACCAATCTACATGTTTTCCTTGACCTTCCTGCGGCTTACTATTTATGTGTGGTTTGATTTTCTTGATTTTTTGTTACTTGAATGGTTTCTACTCAAAATGAAATGAATTTTATTTTAACAAAGTATTGTCCTCTAATTTAGCATCACATTGTTAATGTTGTGCTCATTAATTCTCTGCTCATAAAAATTTGGTCCAGGCGCGGTGGCTCACGCCTATAATCCCAGCACTTTGGGAGGCCGAGGCGGGCGGATAACGAGGTCAAGACATCGAGACCATCCTGGCCAACATGGTGAAACCCCATCTCTACTAAAAATACAAAAATTAGCTGGGCATGGTGGCGTGTGCCTGTAGTCCCAGCTACTGGGGGGCTGAGGCAGGAGAATCACTTGAACCCGGGAGGCAGACGTTGCAGTGAGCCGAGATTGCGCCACTGCACTCCATCCTGGGGACAGAGCAAGACTCCGTCTCAAAAACAAAACAAATTTGAAGGGCATACATTATGAGGCAGAGCACATTAGTTGGCATAGTCCTGACATCTATGTGAGCAAACATAAAATGCCGTTACTATATTATATCCATAATTGCTATACATTTGCTTTGGGGCTGTCAACATATTCTTAAGTGGATAATTATTTCAGAAATTGTCTTATTATTATTACTACTACTACTATTTTGAAACGGAGTTTCGCTCTTGTTGCCCAGGCTGGAGTGCAATCGCGCAATCTCGGTTCACTGGAACCTCCGCTTCCCAGGTTCAAGCGTTTCTCCTGCCTCAGCCTCCCTGGTAGCTGGGATTACAGGCACCCACCACCACACCCAGCTAATTTTTGTATTTTTAGTAGCGATGGGGTTTCACCATGTTGGCCAGGCTGGTCTCGAACTCCTGACCTCTGGTGATCGGCCCGCCTTGGCCTCCCAAAGTGCTGGGATTACAGGTGTGAGCCACTGCGCCCGGCCCCAGAAATTGTCTTTCTCCTCAACTTGGATTTCCCGTAGTTTGGGTATTCAAGTACAATTATGCTGTAAGTTTTGGGATTTAGTTGTCTCTTTTGAATGTTATCTTTGGAACCCCAGAAGTACTCTGACCTTATTGGTCTCTGGACACAGTGTTTACTAGCATTATTTTTAAAAATTTTGTAATATATTGATAATGTTTGTACTCTGTGCTTTAAAATTAAATTATTTGAAGCAGTTTGATGATGGTACATTTAACTGTTAAGTGCTGTGCCAAGTTTGAGTTTCTCCACTTAAGGTAGAAGTAGTCACTACTTTATGAGGAGATTGTCATGTGCAAGTTTGTGTTCTCAGATTCATACCACTGCTTATACAAAATGGAAGTGTTGTAAATGCTAGTTAAGTTCTTAGGTTAAGCTGCAGAGATACAGTCATAACCTGAGTTGCTCATTTCTGATATTAACCGTTCTAATGTTAAATTCTGGGTCCTGGGAGCGGGACAGTACAAGACAAAGAGGAAGAGAAGGGCTTTCCCTCTTTCTTAGCTGCTAATGTATGAATGTGAGTAAGGCTTTGACTTTCCAAAGTTACTTGAAATTTTAAATTATAAAATTTTAAAACTCTGAAGAATCATTGGTAGAATTTCAGCCAATGTAGTAGTTTAGACATTTAGGGGAGAAATGTTTTTGCTCTGGCCTCAGTTGTTCAGTTTTACAAATTCCTGTATTCAATTTTCTTACTACTCAGTGATGGCTTTTAATTACTTCCTCCTCCTTTGCACATTTGAATTAACATATTCTCTAAATGCTAAGCTTGTACACAATTGTATAGGGGTAGTTGCTGATGTAGAAGGACACTTGTCACAATTTGTATGTATTGATCATTTGTAAGTTGGGACTAAGACTTTTCTGTGGTGTGTGTGTGTGGTTTTTTTTTTGGAAGGGAGTGTGTTGTTATTCTGTGTTGCTTTGCTTTTTCTTAAAAGATCCTCTTCTATATATTTCGTGTGATTTAAATGTTCTTTTTTTTATATAGGTTTATGGTAAATATGCCAGCTCTAGAACACATGAATCAGATTTTACACATCTTGTTTGTATTTTTACCCTTTCTGTGGGCACTTGGGACTCTGCCCCCACCCGATGCACTTTTCTTATGGGCAATGGAGCAGGTTTTAGAGTTCGGCCTTGGAGGCTCATCTGTGTCAACCCACTTACGGTATTTATTTTTAAATATTGATGTTATATGTAACATTCTTAAAGAACATTTTTCTTTTCAAGTAAATATTTTTTTCTTTTTTTTTCTGTACAGGTTATTAGTAATGTTCATCATGTCTGCTGGAACAGCTATAGCATCATATTTCATTCCAAGCACTGTTGGTGTGGTTCTTTTCATGACTGGATTTGGTTTCTTGCTGAGTCTGAACTTAAGTGATATGGGTCACAAAATTGGAACCAAATCTAAGGATTTACCCAGTGGTCCAGAAAAACATTTTTCATGGAAGGAATGCCTTTTCTACATCATTATATTAGTCTTGGCTCTTTTAGAAACTAGTTTGCTTCATCACTTTGCTGGCTTCTCACAGATTTCTAAAAGCAATTCCCAGGCTACTGTGGGCTATGGTTTGATGATATTACTTATAATACTGTGGATACTTAGAGAAATTCAGAGCGTATATATCATTGGAATTTTCCGAAATCCCTTTTATCCGAAGGATGTGCAAACTGTGACTGTATTCTTTGAGAAGCAAACTAGGCTCATGAAGATTGGTATTGTCAGACGGATTTTGCTAACTTTAGGTAGGAAGATAAAGTCTATTAACCTTGTGTTACAAATCATATCCTGGAAGTATTCAAAAATATTACTGAATTCCCATATTTGTGTGGTATTATACCATATACAAGTGTTTGTTCTTTTATGTTATGGTTTTTTGTTTATTGGCTTTTTAGTTCATTGCTTAAATGTGCTCATAAAAAATGTATATTTGCCAGAATAAAATATGGTAGAAGGAGCTATTTTGCCTTAATTAAATTTCTCTTTTTTTGTTTTGTTTTAGTATCACCTTTTGCCATGATAGCATTTCTTTCATTGGACAGTTCCTTACAAGGGCTCCACTCAGTGTCTGTCTGTATTGGATTCACAAGAGCCTTTAGAATGGTAATCCTAATATGTGTTTAATAGTATTTTCCTATTGCTAAGTTTTATTGTAATTTTGTTTAATAGTTTGCTTAGATTATCTAATTCTACCTGATAAAAATGGATAATTTGTATACTGCAGGTATGGCAGAATACAGAAAATGCTTTATTGGAGACAGTCATTGTATCAACAGTACACTTGATCTCCAGTACAGACATATGGTGGAACAGAAGCCTGGATACAGGAATCAGACTCTTACTGGTAAATGTGTCTTTTAACAGCTTTACTGAAATATATTTTACATACTATAATATTTATCCATTTAGTGGTGTATATTCAGTTTTGTAGTCATCACCACAATCTAATTTTAGAACATTTTCAACATCCCAAAAAGAAACCTTAACTGTTATTTCCCATTCCCCCTCTCCATCTCGCCTACTACCCACTGTAGTCCCAGCAGCTACTAATCTACTTTCTGTCTTTATGGATTTGCATATTTTAGATATTTCACATGAATGGAATTCTGCAGCATGTGATCTTTTGCATCTGGCTTCTTTCACTTTTATGTTTTCAAGGTTCATTCATGTTATAGCATGTATCAGTACAGTCATGCACTGCATAAGGACATTTCAGTCAATGACAGACCACATATACAACGGTGGTTTCATAAGATTATTATGGAGATGAAAAATTCCTATCAGCTAGTGGTATAGCCCTTGTAGGGTAGCTCATTACTCACGTGTTTGTGGTGATGTTGGTGTAAACAAACCTACTGGGCTGCCAGTCATATAAAAGTATAGCATATGCAATTGTGTATAGTATGCAATACTTGACAATAAGCAACTACTGGTTTGTGTATTTACTGTGCTTTTTATTATTTTAGAGTATATTCCTACATATTAAAAAAAAAAGTTGACTGTAAAACAGCCTCAGGCAGGTCCTTCAGGAGGTATTCCAGAAGAAGGCATTGTTATCATAGGAGATGACAACTCCATGTATGTTATTGCCCCTGAAGACTTTCCAGTGGAACAAGATGTGAAGGTGGAAGACAGTAATATTAATGATCTGACCTTCTGTAGGCCTAGACTGATATGTGTTTTTGTATCTTCATTTTCGACAAAAAAGTTTTAGAAGTTAAAAATTTTTAAATAGAAAAAAACTTATAGAATAGGGATATAAAGAAAAAATGTTGAGCAGCTGTACAGTGTGTTTTAAGCTAAGTGTCATTACAAAACAGTCAAAAAGTAAAAAAAGTATAAAATAAAAAAGTTATAGTAAGCTGAAGTTAATTTATTATTGAAGAATGAAAAATATTTTAAAAATAAATTTAGAGTAACCTAAGAGTACAGTGTTTTAAAAATCTACAGTAGTGTATAGTAATGTCCTAGGACTTCACATTCATTCACCACTCACTCACTCACTTAGAGCAACTTCTAGTGCTGCAAGTCCCATTCATAGTAAGTGCTCTATTCAGGTATACCATTTTTTATCTTTTATAATGTATTTTTACTGTACAATTTCAATGTTTAGATACACAAATACTTAACATTGTGTTACAGTTGCCTATGGTATTGAGTACTGTAACTCAGTACTGTAACTCAGTACAGGTTTGTAGCCTATGAGCAATAGGTTATAACATATAGCCCAGGTATGTAGTAGGCTATACCACCTAGGTTTGTGTATGTACGCTCTATAATATTCACTCAATGATGAGTCTCGTTATTTGTGAACATATGTTTTCATTTATCTTGGGTATACGTACCTAGGACCGGAATTTCTGGTTGTATATAGGAACTCCATGTTTAATACTTCAAGATACTGCAGAACACATTTCTTAGAACATATCCTTCTCTGGCCAGACACGGTGGATCACGCCTTTAATCCCAGCACTTTGGGAGGCTGAGGTGGGCGGAGGGGTGTGTTTATCTAGTTTTCTTTCCTTGTGATATCATTGCCTGATCCCCTAAAATAAGTTAGGAAGTGTTCCATACTCTTCTGTTTTCTGGTAGAAGTTGGTGAAGGATAGGTATTGATTATTCGTAAATGTTCTGTAGTATTCAATATGTATCTGAAATGTTTTGTGGTATGTAATATTTTGTAGTATTGAAGCCATCTGAGCCTCAGCTTCTCTCTGTGGGTAGTTTTTAAATTATTCAATCTCTTTATTTTTTGTAGGTTATTCAGATTTTTTATTTCTTCTTGAGCCAGTTTTAGTAATTTGTGTCTTTCTAGGAACTTGTCAATTTCTGTATTATCTAATTCGTGGCCTACAGTGGTTCAGCCTTAAAGCATAGTTAGTACACTGTCAGCTCTCTTTAGTGTTACTGTTTTTTTTTTAAGAACAAACTTTAAAATATAGTCTTGTTTATTAATTATGAGGTTGGAGAAAATTAAAAAATCAAAGAATAAGATTTATTTCTTCAAAAATACTGGGGCAATAATAAAATTACTGTATAGTCTGTCTTATATGATCTTGAAAATTCATGAAAAATCTTCTAAGGATAAATAAAAATAATTTTTACATTTCTACAGGTTGGTATCATACGTGATCGTTTGATTCAGTTCATCTCTAAATTGCAGTTTGCCGTGACTGTGCTTTTGACATCATGGACAGAGAAAAAACAACGTCGAAAAACAACTGCCACTTTATGTATACTCAACATTGTCTTTTCTCCATTCGTGTTGGTCATCATAGTTTTTTCTACACTACTCTCTTCTCCCTTACTCCCTCTTTTCACCCTTCCTGTGTTCTTGGTGGGGTTTCCCCGACCTATTCAGAGTTGGCCAGGAGCAGCAGGCACCACAGCCTGTGTGTGTGCAGATACAGTGTACTACTACCAAATGGTGCCCAGGTTGACTGCTGTACTGCAGACTGCAATGGCAGCTGGAAGTTTAGGTAAGTAAATGGGTTGTGCTCAAGAATTTCTCACTAATGTATTTAAAGTACAAAAAAATAACAAACAGGAAAACAATCTTTTTCTCTAACCATAAGATAGCATAACAACCATAACAATTTGATGTGTAGGCAGAAAGACTAAATATGAAATTAGAAGTTTATCTCCTGCTCCTTGTTTTCATCTAAATTAAGTTACAAAATAAAAATACTGAGGGAAATTTTTATTAAGGTGATTTTATAATTTTTTAAATACATTTTCTTGAATAAATTCAGATTACAATGCACCATCGAAACATGGAAACACCTTTCCCTGAAGATTTTCATGAATTTATAATGAGTTCATGTCAAGTAAATGCAGTAGCATATGTTCATAAAGTTTAGTGAAAACTAGCTTTACATAATATCAGCTTGAGGAGCAGATGGAGTTTTGTTCATACTTTATGAGTTACACAGACTTAAGCAGTCTGGACAAGATAACATAAAAACTTCAGTCAGTGATCAGTAGGTAAGGTAGCCTCCCAAAATGAAATGCTATTCAGTTATTAGCAAGATAATAGGTTTTTCATGACAGTAAACTAATGTTATGAGTTTTAATGCTTTTGTCAAACACTAACTGTAAATTTTAACTGTATTGTACTTCTCAAGGTTGGTTTTAGATAAGGTATAAGTTGATGACACTAGTGTGTCATCTCCTGCCATGTGCTTTAACCCCTGAAACTTGTTTTTAAAATGACAGATAACTTTCTGACAAACTCATTCTAGGCAGAGTAACAATTTAAGATTAGAATTTTAATAAAATGCTTACTTCAGGTTGAACTTTAATTATTATGTGAGATGATTTATGAGAAAAAAATATTTTATCTTTGTACTATAGATGTTTTATGAATAGTCATTTGTCTTATAGAAAATAGTCTATACTTACAATACTTTTATCCAGTGTTAATTAATTTTCATTATGTAATGCTGTTTTATTTTTTAAAACACCTGTGGGGTTAAACTCCCATCAGAAATAGTAATTAGATAAAAATTATACTTTATTATCAAACCAATTATACTCAACCAAGAATTGCGTTATAAAGTATTTTCTGGTGGGGAAAAAAGCAATGAAATAATATTTCACATACATCAGAGTGGCAAAAATGTAAACAATTTGACACTACCAAGTATTGGCTAGGGCATGGGGAACAAGAACTTTCAGACCTTTCTGGAAGGAAATGTAAATTTGTACAACTGCTTTGAAGAGTTAAATGGTAGTCTGTAATAAAGATGTATATATCCCGTGGCTCAGGGATTCCAATTTTAGATTCCATGATTTAGTGATTCCAGTTCTAGAGAAATTCTAGTACATGTGTTTTGGGGGGTCCTCAAGACTACCCCAGGTTTGATGGTTCACTAGGAGGACTGACAGCTAAGATTTATTACACCAAAAGGATGCAGAGCAAAATCAGCAAAGGGAAAAATCATAAGGAGTAAAAGAGACCAGGTGCAAGTCTCCAGGAGTTGCACAGAGTTGCACAGAATGTGCTTAATGCCCTGGCAACAAGTTGTGATGTGTGATATGTTGACTGCCAGAGAAACTCATTTGAGACTCAATGCCCAGGGCTTTTACTGCAGGCTGGTCATGCAGGCGCTGTCTGCCTAGCACATACCAATACTCCAGAATCCCAAAAGGAGAGCAGATGTTCTGTATGTACTGTATTGTTTGTACAGTTAGACACAATACGAGAGTCTTATCAGGTAGGGGGTTCCCAGATGCCAGGCAAGGACCAACCATATAAGCAGACCTTTTGAAGGATAGTAGTTGGTTCTGGTATGTTAACACTGTTCTGAACCACATATTGTACAAGCCGACTTGCACAAAGATAATTTCTGCAACATTATTTACAACAGTGAAAAGTTGGAAACATCTGAAAAGTTTATCAATAAGGAAATGAATACTCAAATTCAGTTAAATTGATACAATGTATTTTCGACAGCAGTTATAATAAATTTTAGCTGTTTGCCATAGATGTGGGCAAATCTCATTAATAAAAGTATTTAGAGAAAAACTAAATTTAAAAAGTATTTGTACGGTATGTAGCATTTTATGTACATTTTTAAACCACAAAACACTTTTTATATGTTTATATCCATGTATAAAAATGTCAAAAATATTTTAAGTCATGACTGTCAAGCTGACTTTTATAAACTCAATACTTTTCCTAATATAATTAACATGTATTTAAGATTGTATACAACAACTTCTAATTTGTTTTTCTGGAAAATCCTTGAGTTTTTATGTAGTATCACCTGTAGATTATCTGTTCCAACTGCTCTTGTAAAGAGTTAATTTAATGCCTCCTGATACACAGTGAATAGTTATTTCTGTTCTTGACCTAATGAGAGGGTAGGAGTCGTGAATCAGTTCTAGATGTCTTTTTAGTTTTGAAGATTCACATGGCAAAATAAAAGAAGTTTGAAAATGATTTTCTTTTTTTTTTTTTTTTTTTTCTAATTTGTTGTAGGTCTCCTCCTACCTGGATCTCATTACTTGGGCCGTTTTCAGGATCGTTTAATATGGATAATGATTCTGGAATGTGGCTATACTTACTGCTCTATTAACATTAAGGTCAGTGTGCATTTAAAACATCTGTAGTATTTTTATAGTTCATGTGTAAAATTTTACCTGTTATGTTCACATCAAACACTCAATTTGAAAGAAGAATATCTTTTCAATTACCTGTGAAAACACCTAGGGATTTTTAAAGTATATTTCAATAAGCACATGTTGATAGGTGGACTAATGTTAATTGTATAATAGAGCATGGTAGCAAAATATACCTGCTTCCTTTTCTTCCAGTCTTATTCTTGTTATCTCTGTCAAGTTGAGCATCTCAAAAGTGTGAATCAGTAATGTTTTTTTTAACTCCTATATCATTTAAGCATTCTCAACTTAATAAAAACTGTCTTCTAATCCTACTGCCCCTACCTGCTATACCCTATTTGTCTCCTTCCTTGAAGAGCAAAATGGCCTTATTAGAGCTGCTTATAATTGTATCTCCAATTTAATTTCTTTCATTCTATCTTCAACTTACTCTAGGTTTTTGACCCTACTACTCCACCCAACCTGCTCTTGTCAAGGTCTCTAGTGACTGGCACATTGCTAAGTCCAGTGATCAACTCTCAGAACCAGTCTTATTCGAACCATCAGCAGCATTTTACACAGCTATTCTCTTCTTTTCACTTGTTTCATGGGTTACTTCTCTACTTTGTGGTTCCTTCTCTTTTCTTTGACCTTTTTAACACAAGGGTGTCCCAGAGCCTAGTAGTCCTTGCTGACAACTCTGTCCTTCTGGTTGTTCAGGCCAAAAATTTTAGAGTCATGTTTAACTCCTTTTTTACTTGTATACTCCCACGCCCAGTCCGACAAGAAATCCTATGGGCTCCACCTATAAACCATATTCTGTATCCCATCTCTTTTTACCACCTTGGTCCCAGCCACCTTGATCCCTTACCTGGATAATTGAAATAGCCTCCTAATTGGTCATCCTGCTTCCACCTATGTGCCCCTACAGTATACTGTCAGCCAGAATGATCTTTAAAATCTAAGTCAAACCATGTCACTTCTGTAGTCAAAACCCTGCAGTGGATCTCTTCTTTCATTTAGAGTAAAAGCCAGGCTCTAAATGGCCAGGCTTCCTATTCCCTCTTTGGCCTTTATTGCTTTAACCGTCTCACTCTATTCCAGCCTCCTGGCTATTCCCTCTGTCTGAAACACTCTACTTTCATATAATCACCTAACTCCCTCCCTCACCACTTTCAGGTCTTTGCTCAAATGTCACCTCCTCAGTGAGATTTCCTATGGCCATCATATTTAAAATTACACTCCCACTCTTATCCCAGCACTCCTAACCCCCACTTGCCTTGCTTTACTTTTTCCTTATTTTTATAGTACTTATACCTTCTCACAAACTATGTAATTTACTTATTAGTTTTACTGGTGATTACCCATGTCCCTCACTTTATAAGTAGTGTCATAAGCACAGGGATCTCTTGTTTTTATTCGGGAATACATCCTAAGCCCCTGAAACAGTGCCTGGCACAGAATAGGCCTTTAACAAATGTTTTGTTTTGTTTTGTTTTGTTTTATATAATGAATAGTAAGTGAATTTTTTGTACTAGCACAGATTGGATAAAATCGCTAGTGACTAAAAAGCTGTCTCTTTAGTCCAGTGGTTCTCAAAATGCAGTGCCCTGACTAGTATTAGTAATATTTCCTGAGAACTTGTTAGAAGTGGAAATTCTTGGGCCCTACCCTGAACCTACTAAGTTAGAAACTCTAGGGGTGGGATCAGCAACCTGTATTTCAAACAGCGCTCCGAGTGATGCTGACTCACCTACAGATTGAGAACCTCTGCTCTAGTCTAACCCATACCAGAAGACAAAAAATATTGAGGACATTTTGATTACTTAATTTTATTCTGTTTAAAAATGATATGGTTTAATAATACCTAATAATGTTGATTGATCCTTTGTGCTCTGTGACATATGTGGTTTAAAAATATACTTTTTGGTGGTACTCTTTTTTTTCTGTCTGTCTTTTTTTGACACAAGCTGGGTTAGGCCATGCCATCTATTAACAATTATATTAATACTTTAAAATTTACAAAACATGCAACCTTCACAACCATATACACTAGGATTATTTTCCTTTGAAACAGAGGAAAAAGGAATCTCAGAGAGGGTAGGTGACCTGCTCAAGTTGTTGCCAGCACCTGGTGGAGCTGTGACTTAAAAACAAGTTCTGAAGGCACTGACAGCTTTGTAAAAATATATAAATAAGCAATATTTAAATAAGCAGTAGCAACTATAATAGTAAATAGTGACCTGATACATCCTTTTCAAGTGATTCCTTCTAAGGAGGTAATCAAAAGTTGTTTAAAATTTATGTAAGGATATATTGATGATATTCATTCACTTAGCATATATTTGTTGCATACCCACTGTGTACCAGATACTGGTTTAGGCACTACTGACATAGCAGTAACCAAAGTAATCAAAGAAGTAAATCTGCATTCTGATGTTATAAATCTGGAACAGGAGACTGATAAATTCTGGCACATCCATACACTGAATAATGCTATTAGTCTCATAAAGTGGGATGGAAAGCATATAATACTACTGTATATACTGTATAATTCTAATTTTGCTTTTTTTCTCCTCCAGGATTATAATTTAAAAGTTTTTATTGTGTGGCTCACTCTTAACTATGATTATAGTCTTTTAAAATTATATTCATACCTAATAAATTTGCTCAATTTCTAGTAGAATTTCCATAATATTTTAAAAAATAATAGTAGCATTATTTTTAATCTCTATCCAGAATCAAATGTGTTAAGTGCCATTAACTTTAAGTCAGGATGTTGCTCTTGAGTTAAATAATTTGTTTTTGTCATTTTCCATATTTTTGTGATGAGAATCTATGGGCATTTACATGACTAGTTGCTGTATATTATGTAATAAATGATTATAAACTCAAGTACTTTTTATTTCTTCTTTAGGGGTTAGAATTGCAGGAAACATCCTGTCATACTGCAGAAGCTCGCAGAGTTGATGAAGTTTTTGAAGATGCTTTTGAGCAAGAATACACAAGAGTATGTCCCCTTAATGAACACTTTGGAAATGTCTTGACACCCTGTACTGTTTTGCCTGTGAAATTGTATTCTGATGCCAGGAATGTTCTATCAGGCATAATTGATTCTCATGAAAACTTAAAAGAATTTAAAGGTGACCTCATTAAAGTACTTGTGTGGATACTTGTTCAATACTGCTCCAAAAGGCCTGGCATGAAAGAGAATGTTCACAACACTGAAAATAAAGGGAAAGCACCTCTAATGTTGCCTGCTTTGAACACTTCGCCACCTCCCAAATCCCCAGAAGACATAGACAGTTTAAATTCAGAAACTTTTAATGACTGGTCTGATGATAATATTTTTGATGATGAGCCAACTATCAAAAAAGTAATAGAAGAAAAACATCAGTTGAAAGATTTGCCAGGTACAAATTTGTTTATTCCAGGATCAGTAGAATCACAGAGGGTTGGTGATCATTCTACAGGCACTGTTCCTGAAAACGATCTTTACAAAGCAGTTCTATTAGGATACCCTGCTGTTGACAAAGGAAAACAAGAGGACATGCCATATATTCCTCTCATGGAGTTCAGTTGTTCACATTCTCACTTAGTATGCTTACCCACAGAGTGGAGGACTAGCTGTATGCCCAGTTCCAAAATGAAGGAGATGAGCTCGTTATTTCCAGAAGACTGGTACCAATTTGTTCTAAGGCAGTTGGAATGTTATCATTCAGAAGAGAAGGCCTCAAATGTACTGGAAGAAATTGCCAAGGACAAAGTTTTAAAAGACTTTTATGTTCATACAGTAATGACTTGTTATTTTAGTTTATTTGGAATAGACAATATGGCTCCTAGTCCTGGTCATATATTGAGAGTTTACAGTGGTGTTTTGCCTTGGTCTGTTGCTTTGGACTGGCTCACAGAAAAGCCAGAACTGTTTCAACTAGCACTGAAAGCATTCAGGTAATCCATTTTGATCATATGTAAGTTATAACATTGTTGGAAAAATACTGATTTTTCTAAATCACATACAAGAAGACAGTTATTCGTTTCTAGTTTTTTAAAATTTACTTTCCTCAAAATGAAAAAAATGTTTCATGTGTAGTGTGATTGTATCAAGGGTACACTTTAATTTGTGCTTCCTTTGGTTTTGTTTATATGGAAAACCTGGTTTTTTTATGGCTTTCTGATTTCTTCACCTTAACTGCATCATTTCTTCCTCCACTTTTTATCTGAAATAGATATGATTTCAGTTCAATGTCTTAAAATATTGATTTAACAAAATCTATTTGATCTTTAAAGTTGACAGCAAATATTCTAAAATTCTTCGGTTCTCCATTTTTTTTAGGTATACTCTGAAACTAATGATTGATAAAGCAAGTTTAGGTCCAATAGAAGACTTTAGAGAACTGATTAAGTACCTTGAAGAATATGAACGTGACTGGTACATTGGTTTGGTATCTGATGAAAAGTGGAAGGAAGCAATTTTACAAGAAAAGCCATACTTGTTTTCTCTGGGGTATGATTCTAATATGGTAAGGTTAAAAAATTTTTAAACTTATATATACTAACTTTAAAGAATGGATATAAGTTATAAAGTATTTGAACTAAGTGATAAATGATATAACGTTATAGCTGTGATATATTATAGTTTTAAGGCATTTGTAATCATGACTTTTTGGCTAAGCTAGATGAACTCTAGAATAGCTGATTTCTCTACTTTTGCCAACTGAAGAGGAGCCAATTAAAAATGCTGTGTAGCCATAGTGCAATGCCTGACCTATAAGAGAGCTAAGTATGTGTAGTATGCTATAACATATTTCATTAAATGGATTGTATTCCTATGTTCAAGTGTATGAATCATCACTTGGATTTGACTCCTAGAAAAATTTATCTGTAAGTGGCAAAGTATTTTGCTGACATTTATACTGTATTGAAGCAAACCTAACCTATGAAAATCCAGAGACTTAAAATAGGGGATGACTCTTTAAGATTTAGTACTTGTTCTTATTGCATTTAAAATGTTGTCAAGTGTACACAACATGAAAGATTCAATGTTATGAGCTTATCATGGTTTTGTCTGTCTGGCATTCTGGTTTGAGGAGCTCTGCAAATGCACTCCCCAGTGAAACTGATGAAAAAAATTTTTTTAAATAACCATTTAAAGTCTTAGAAAGTCTCCTAAGGGCATACAGCAAATGAACACATTTATTCAAAGAAATCTGCTAAAACCCAGTGAGAATAGCAAGAGACTGCAGTATTTGAACCAAGACCTACCCTACCTGAACCTCAGCAAGATGGAATCTCCCCTCAGACTGGTACAACCCAGAACGTAGGCTCTCTTCTCTGTCAGCTCCCAGTTGGAGGACTGTTTCCTAGGAAGGGCAGGAGTTCAACATTTTTAATCCTGTCCCAGCTACCTGTTGCTGAGGCTGGATTCCAGGCATGTGATGTCCAAGTAAAGATTCCCTTCTGGCCAACCGCACTTAGGGGATGGAGACTTTATCTTGGGTGTGATGCCACTGAAAATACTGGGGCCTTGATCACTCTTGCCCACTCATAATGTGGAGGTCCTATGCTGGGAGAGGCAAGCTAGAGAGACCTGAGGCTACTCCTTCCCTCCACCAAATGCTTATCTCCTAAAGCAGAAGTGTCGCTCAAGAGAGAAGCATGCTATCGCCCAGAACTCTGGCTCAGAGATTTTGCCCAGTGGGAGAAGCAAATTATTAACACAACAAAAGCTCTGAATCTCTTCTTCCCAGAGGAACTGATTTATCTGCAACAGAGTGTAGACACATTAAAGCCCAAAATGTTCTTGAAAACAATGGAGGACTTGCTGTTTTATGATAGTGTCAAAAAAAGAAAACAACATAAATGGTGGAGGTTGTGGTGCAAACTAATATTTAGGAGACTGGTAGGTTCATTAAGCTAAACTGTAAACTGGCTAGATTTTTTTCAGGGGAAGAAAGAGCAAAGAGCCTTCCTGGGATCAGAACAAATCTCAAACACATCAAAAGCTATTCCTTTCAAGGAGTTCACATTTAATTGGATCAGTCTGTGGAGCAATTTATGCCCCAGGTCTTTGTTGAAAACATAGAGTAACCAGCTTGCAATCGGTGGAGCTTAATAGCTGGGTATGAACACTTAACAGACAAGATAGCCCTGCCAAAACCATCCCAAGGTAACTGTGTGCATTCACAATTTGGCTGTACTCTATGAGAGGCCATATCTGAGACTTCAAACTGGGCAGGGGATGGTAGGGAGCAGACAGGGATTGACTTCACTACAATAAGCCAGCCAATCACTAAACAAACAAGTACATAATAATAACAAGCCCTGGAGTTAGGAATGAAGAGGACCAGCACCCAGAATTTCTACAGTGTTACCTGGAATATCCAATTTTCAACAAAAAGTTGAGATATGCAAAAAAATGAGAAAGTCTAACCCATATATCGGGGGTAAAAAGCAGACAACCAGGCTTGCCTGTAAGAGGGAACAGATGTCAGATTTAATAAAAGATTTCATAGTAGTCATTATAAATATGTTCATAGAACCAAAGGAAATCATGGTTGAAGAAATAAAGGACAGTATGGTGACAATCACATCAAATAGAGAATGTATGTAGAGATAGAAATTATAAAAAAGAACCAAATGAAAAATTCCACTAGAGGGGCTCAACAGTAGATTTAAACTGGCAGAAGAAAGAATTAGTGAACTTGAAGATTCTAGATCTATAGAGATTATGCAATCCAAAGAAGAGAAAAGAATGAATAAAAAGGAAGAGAGCTTCAGAGAAACGTGGGACACCATTAACTGCTCCAACATACACTTAGTATCGGAAGGAGAGGAGAGAGAGGGAAGGGAGAAAAAAAATTATTTGATGAAATAATGGCTGAAACTTCTTAAATTTATTGTAAAACATTAATCCACACATCCGGGAACTTCAGTGAACTTTAGAATAAATGCAAAGAGATCCGCAGGCAAATACATCATAGTAAAAATGTGGAAATCCAAAGACCAGGAGAAAACCTTGAAAGCACCAAGTAAAAACTACTTGTACATTTTAAGGAAAGTCATATAAAATTCTCATTTGTCATCAGAAGCAATGGAGGCCAGAAGCATGGAATGACATATTCAAAGTGCCCCCTAAAGAAAACCCCAAAATGGAAAGGTTAACCAAGGACCCTATATCTAGCAAAGTGATCTTTCAAAAATGAAAGCAAAATAAAGAAATTCCCAGATAAACAAAAACAGAATTTTTTGCTACCAGACCCACCTTACAAGAAATACTAGAGTTCTTCAGGCTGAAAGTAAGTGACCACAGACAATAATTCAAATTCACACAAAAACAGCACCAATAAATGTAACTCTGTAATTATAAAAAACAATAAAAAGGCATATTTCTTCTCTTAACTCATTTGAAAAGCAATTCTATAAAACAATATGTATTCATGTATTGTTGGGTCTATAACATATAGGAATGTAATTTGCTAAGAATTGCACGAAGGAAGCCAGTAGGGGCAAAGCTGTACTGGATAAAGGAAATTAATCCAGATAATTCATTTCTGGATTCTTGAATCTACAGGAAGAAAGAGAAATAGCATTTTTTTTTTAAGGTTAACATAAGGCTGGGCGCAGTGGTTCACACCTGTAATCCCAGCACTTTGGGAGGCCGCGGCAGGCGGATCACCTGAAGTCAGGAGTTTGAGACCAGCCTGGCCAACATGGTGAAACCTTGTCTCTACTAAAACTACAAAAAAAATTAGCTGGGTGTGGTGGTGGGTGCCTGTAATCCCAGCTACTCGGGCGCCTGTAATCCCAGCTACTTGGGAGGCTGAGGCAGGAGAATCGCTTGAACCCAGAAGGTGGAGGTTGCAGTGAGCCGAGATTGCACCACTGCACTCCAGCCTGGGCAACAAGAGCGAGACTCCATCTCAAAAAAAAAAAAAAAAAAGGGTAACATAACAAGGCTGGGCATGGTAACTTATGACTGTAATCCCAGCACTTTGGGAGGCCAAGGCAGGAGGATTGCTTTGAGACCAGGAGTTTGAGACCAGTCTGGGCAACATAGCAAGAGCCCATCTCTACAAAAAATAAAAATTAGCCAGGTGTGGTGGCGTGCATTTGTAGTCCTAGCTACCACTTGAGAGGCTGAGGTGGGAGGACTACTTGAGCCAGGTGTTCATGTTATAGTGAGCTATGATTGCACCACTGCACTCCATCCTAGGTGATGGAGCAAGACCCTGTCTCTAAAAAATAATTAATATAACAAACACAATAAATGTATACTTGCTCCCTTTTCTCTCAGCTTCTTTTAAAGGCATAAAATTATATAAAGTGATAATTATAACTATGTACTGTTGGATTTGTAACGTTTATAATGCGATATGTATAACAATACCACAGAAGGGAAGAAAAGGAACTAGAACGTTGTAAGAGTAATATTTCTGCTTCACCAAAATTAGTGTAAATCTGAGGCTGAATCTTGTAAGACAGAGATAGTAAGCTTTAGTCAACCATTGAGGAAATAACTGAGAAAAAAAGTGAAAACAATCATTAAAGAAATTTAAATGGCATATTACAAAATAGTCACTTAATACGAGAGAAAGTCACAAAAGGGATAAAAGTTAAGAAAAAGGGATAAAAAAGATACGAGACAAAGAAAACAAAGGAAAATGACAGGCAAAATTCGGCTATTTCAGTAATAAAATTAATGGGAATGGATTAAATAATCCAAATGAAAGGCAGAGATTATCAGATTGGATTTAAGAAAATGCCTGTAATCCCAGCACTTTGGGAGGCCAAGGCAGGTGAATCACTTGAGTCCAGGAGTTCAAGACTAGCCTGGGCAACATAGTACGACCTTGTCTCTAAAAAAAAATAAACAAAATTATCCATACATGGTGGTATGTTCCTGTAGTCCCAGCTACTCTGGAGGCTGAAGTGGGAAGATTGCTTGAGCACAGGAAGCGCTATGATATATAAAATTATAATTTTTATTAATATATAAATATGTCATATATAAAATAAAAGACACAAACCACATGATCATCTCGGTAGATATAAAAAAACTATTTAACAAAATCCCACACCCTTTCATAGTAAAAACAAAATAGGAAAGAAGGGAACTTCTTCAACCTGAACCTCTATGAAAAACTCACAGTGAACATCATAATTATTGGTGAAGATTGGATGCTTACCCCTAAGATCAAGAAGACAAGAATGTCTACCCTTACCACTTTTATTAAACATTGTACTAGAACTTCTAGCCAGGTGGTATGGACTGAATGTTTATGTACGCCCCGAATTTATATGTTGAAGCCTAAAACAATATGTATTCATGTATTGTTGGGCCTATAACATATAGGAATGTAATTTGCTAATAATTGCACAAAGGAAGCCAGTAGAGGCAAAGCTGTACTGGATAAAGGAAATGAATCCAGATAATTCATTTCTGGATTCTTGAATCTACAGGAAGAAAGAGAAATAGCATTTTTTTTTTAAGGTTAACATAAGGCTGGGTGCAGTGGTTCACACCTGTAATCCCAGCACTTTGGGAGGCCGAGGCAGGCGGATCACCTGAAGTCAGGAGTTTGAGACCAGCCTGATGGTAGTAGGAGGTGGGGCCTGTGGGAGGTAATTAGGCTTAGATGAGATCGTGAGCATGGAGCCCCATGATGGGATTAGTGCCCTTATAGGAAGAGGAAGAGACACCCACAGCTTCCTGTCTTTCTGCTGTAGAACAGGATAAGAAGATGGCTATCCATGAGCTAGGAGGATAGCCCTCATCAGAACCCAGCCATGAAACCACCCCGATGTTGGACTTCCCAGCCTCTAGAACTATGAGAAATAAATGTCTCTTCTTTAAGTCACCTAGTCTATGGTATTTAGTTATACCAGCCTGAGCTAAGACACCAGAGTAATTAGGCAAGAAAAAGAAATAAAAGGCATTCAGATTAGGAAGAAGTAAAATTATCTCTATTCACAGATGACATGATCTTAATGTATAGAATATCTAAGGAATCAACTAAAAAGCTTAGAACTGATTAACAAATTCAGGATGGTTGCAAGATATAAGATCAACATACAAAAATCTGGTGAATTTCTACACACTAGCAGTGAACAAACCAAAAATGAAGTTAAGGAAATCCCACTTAAAATAGCATCAAAAAGAATAAAATACTTAGGAAAAATTGAACAGTAGTAGTACAGATCTTACACTCTGAAAACTACAAAACATTGTTAAAAGAGAAAAATATATAAATAAATAAACATCCAGTGTTCATAAATCAAAATAATATTGTTAAGATGGCAATACTCTCCAAATATATCTACAGATTCAACACAGTCCTTTTCAGAATTCCAGTTGGCTTCTTTCTGGAAATTGACAAGTTGATTTTCTAAAATTTATATGGAATTTCAAGAGACCCTGAATAGCCAGAACAATCTTGAAAAAGAAAATTGGCCGACTCATACTTCCAAGTTTCAAAACTTACGTGAAACAATAATCAAAACAGTATGGTACTGGCATAATGATAGACATATAAATCAGTGGAATTGAATTGAGGATCCAGAAATAAACCCATGGGTCTTTAGCCAGCTAATTTTCAACAAGGATGCCAAGACCATTCACTGGGGAAATCATCTTCCGATAGCAACATTCAAAAGAATAATGTTGGATTACTAGTATAAGTTTCCCAGAGCTGCTGCAACAATTATTACCACAAACTGGGTGACTTTTTAAAAAATGGAAATTTATTCTCTCATAGTTCTAAAGGTTAGAAGGCTGAAGCCAAGGTGCCAGTAGAGCCACGCTTCCTCTAATGGCTCTAGGAAAGAATCTCTCCTGGCCTCTTCCAGCTTCTGGTGGCCCTTAACATTCTTTGGCTATGGCTGAGTAACTCCAGTCTCTGTCTCCATATTTACATGGCCTTATTCTCTATACTCTCATGTGTCAATTCTACCACTACTTTCTTTTATAAGGATGTCAGTCACTGGCTTTAGGACCCACCTAAATCCAGGATGATCTCATCTCTAAATCTTCAATTACATCTGCAAAGTACCCATTCCAAATAAGGTCACATTCACAGGTAACTTCAAATAGATGCTATTTAACCCACTACAGACCTTACTTTATATACGGTATTTTAAAAATAACTCAAAAATACATCAAAGACCTAAACATAAGAGCCATACAAATCTTAGAAGGAAACATAAGGGTAAATCTTCATGACCTTAAACTTGGCAATAGATTCTTAGATATGACACCAAAAGCATGAGAAACAAAAGAAAAATAGATAAATATGACTTCATCAAAAGTAAAAACTTCTGTTCCTCAAAGGACACCATCAAAAAAGTAAAAAGACAACTCACAGAATGGGAAAAATATTTGCCCATATCTGATAAGGGACTGTTACTAGAATATATAAAAAAAAACTTACAACTCTATAATAAAAAGATAAATAGATTTTAATGTGGACAAAGGATCTATATAGACATTTGTTTAAAGAGGATGTACAAGTTGCCAATAAGTACATGAGAAGTGCTCCGTGTAATTAGTCATCAGGGAAGTGCAAATCAAAACTACAATAAAATAACACTTCACACACACAGGATGGCTAAAATCAAAAGGTCTGAAAATAAGTGTTAACAAGATGTGGAGAAATTGGAACCCTCTTCTGCTCTTGGGAATGTAAAATGGTACAGCCACTTTGGAAAACATTCTGGCAGTTTCTCAAATAGTTAAGCATAGAGTTGACATATGACCTAGCAGTTCTATCCCTAAGTATGTATACCTAAGAGAAATAAAAACATAAATCCACATGAAACCTTGTACATGAATGTTTATAGCAACATTATTCTTAATTGCTATAAGGTGGAAACAAACCAACTGTACATCAATTGCTGAAAACAAATTTTATTATATCCATATGATGGAATATTATTCTGCCATAAAAAGGAATAAGGTACTGATACATGCTACAACATAGATGAACCTTGAAAATACGCTAAGTGAAAGAAATCGGTCACAAAAGACCACATATTATATGATTCATTTCAAGTGAAATTTACAGAACAGGCCAGTCTATAAAGATAGAAAGTATGTTAGTGGTTGCTTAGGGAATGGTCAGTGAGGAGATAGGATGGTGATAACTAAAGAGTACAAGGATGCTTCTTGAGGTTATGATGTTTTAAAACTTAACTGTGGTGATGGTTGCACGTATCTGTGACTATAATAAAAACCACTGAATTGCATATAGTAAGTAAATGTGAATTGTATGGAATGTGAATTATATCTCAACAAAGCTGTTTCTTTAAAAAGAGCCTATTATATCATTCACCACCAAATAGTATTTATGACTATGCATCGCTGAGGCAACAGATCAGAAAAGGCAGACAAAGAGAAATGACTAAGATTTTGCCTAATGGTGATTGAAATGGCTGCCAGGAAACTTTTATTTAAAGAACCAAGGAAGTAGAGGTAATTCTTGATTCTGAATACAGGCAACTTGTGTACATTTTTAAACACTACTTTCTGTTTTTTGAACTTGGGAAAAGTTTGCCTAATTACAATGCAATTTTTCTCTAAGTTTATGAATAAAATATAAAGACCTAAATGGAATCTCTTTTCTTTTTCTCCTCCTCCTACTCTTTTTACTTTAAAGGGAATTTACACTGGGAGAGTACTTAGCCTTCAAGAATTATTGATCCAAGTGGGAAAGTTAAATCCTGAAGCTGTTAGAGGTCAGTGGGCCAATCTTTCATGGGAATTACTTTATGCCACAAACGATGATGAAGAACGTTATAGTATACAAGCTCATCCACTACTTTTAAGAAATCTTACGGTACAAGCAGCAGAACCTCCCCTGGGATATCCGATTTATTCTTCAAAACCTCTCCATATACATTTGTATTAGAGCTCATTTTGACTGTAATGTCATCAAATGCAATGTTTTTATTTTTTCATCCTAAAAAAGTAACTGTGATTCTTGTAACTTGAGGACTTCTCCACACCCCCATTCAGATGCCTGAGAACAGCTAAGCTCCATAAAGTTGGTTCTCTTAGCCATCTTAATGGTTCTAAAAAACAGCAAAAACATCTTTATGTCTAAGATAAAAGAACTATTTGGCCAATATTTGTGCCCTCTGGACTTTAGTAGGCTTTGGTAAATATGAGAAAACTTTTGTAGAATTATTATATAATGAATTTTGTAATGCTTTCTTAAATGTGTTATAGGTGAATTGCCATACAAAGTTAACAGCTATGTAATTTTTACATACTTAAAAGATAAACATATCAGTGTTCTAAGTAGTGTTAATGGATCCTGTTGAAGGTTAACATAATGTGTATATATTTGTTTGAAATATAATTTATAGTATTTTCAAATGTGCTGATTTATTTTAACATCTAATATCTGAATGTTTTTGTATCAAGTAGTTTGTTTTCATAGACTTCAATTCATAAACTTTAAAAAACTTTTAATAAAATATTTTCCTTCCTTTTCAAATATCCTTTTAATATATGTGAAAGGAGCAGGGTTCATCCCATTCATCATGTGAATATTCACAGGAAGAGCAATGTTAGGGTAATCTGCATATGACTACTAAAGCATATATCTGACTCATTATGTATTTCTTTCAACTGAATTTACTGCTTCTGAAAAATGATTTACCCAACAGGACTACCAGTTACTAGTGTCTTCAGGTATATGAACTAAAGTCAGAAGGAGATGGAAGAAAATTTTTATAATACGATCTGAATTTTATTTTCATTCTCTTCTTGCTTAGGAACGTTTTACAGATACATGTAAGGGGGATTAACAATGAATCCACATCAGTTGAGAGATCAGTTTCCTCTAATTCTTACTTAATTTCCAATGAAATCAGTAGGAGCCCCCTAGATTTATAATAATGTATTCTCCTTAGAAATCATTCAAATTATATGAAATGTACCAGTTAAGTTGTTATTAGTATTCTATTTATTTAGTATGTGGACCAGTTCACTCTAACAATGTTAAAGGATAAACTTTTTGGACCAATTTTCAGTTAATGAATTCAAGAGATTTGTATGTTATTCTTTTTTTGGAGGTAATATAGTACAGTTACTAAGATAGGATTTTGTATTACTCTGAGTTTACATCTCAGACTTATGATTTAATTTACATGATTGAGATTTGCTAGCTGTACACCTTTATATCTTTGTCATGTAGAAATATTTTCTCATGTCATTAAAAGTACTTTGTAATTATCAGCTTTTTTTTTTCCGAGATGGAATCTCGCTCTGTCACCCAGGCTGGGGTGCAGTGGCACGATCTCAGCTCACTGCAACCTCCGCCTTCTGGGTTCAAGCGATTCTCCTGGCTCAGCCTCCTGAGTAGCTGGGATTAAAGGCACGTGCCACCACGCCGGCTAATTTTTGTATTTTTAGTAGAGACAGAGTTTCACCATGTTGGCCAGGCTGGTCTCGAATTCCTGACCTCATGCTCCGCCCGCCTCAGCCTCCCAAAGTGCTGGGATTACAGGCGTGAGCCACCGTGCCCAGCCATAATTATCACTTTTAATGACAGCATAAAATTCCATTGATAGATATTATTTATTGGACTACTGTCCCCCAAATAATGTGAATTTTAAGTTGTTTAGAGATTTTCACTGTGATAATAATGCCAAGCTATGCCTTCGCTTAACCTTGCATCCTCCTCAAAGTGCTCCCATATCTCCATTTCATTCATAGCCAGGTTTTCTCTTTCATTTACTTGTCAAATCATTCCAATCTGGATCCCATCTCCATGACTCCCCCAAATTAAAAAAAAAAAAGTTTTTATTAAGGTCACTATTGACCTTTTTATTGTCAAACCAGCTAGTAGTAATTGACACATTTGACCATTCCTTGAAGCAGCTTTTGTGTTTTCTTTTGAACTTTCCTGACACTACATTATCTTTGTTTTCTTCTTATCTTCCTAGCAACTCCTCAAACATCTTTGCTGCCTCTCCTCTTCTACCTGACCTCTAAATTTTAGAATTTCTCAACAATTGATTCTGGGCCCCCCTTTGTGTTTCTGCAATCACCATAGATAATCTCATCTACTTCAAGACTTGAAATATCATCAATAAATTGATGATGATCAAATATATGTACCTAACCCAACCTCTCTTCTTACACTCAACCTATATATATCACTTATTTGATATCTTCACTTGGTATATTAAAAACTGACTGTTAGATTTTGAAGGGAAGGTGAGAGTTAAAGAAAGACACACACAGGGCAGCTTGACAGCAAATGCAGACTTTATGTCCAGCATAAAACCTACAGAAGTGGGGGACCAGCTTAATGCCAGAGCCCACCACTGCTTACAGGCTGGGCGTACTTATAGGCATGGGTGAGAGGGGTCTGGGCAGTATGGCTTGCTGCCCGGCAGGATATTGATAAGATGCTCCCATCATGAGGTGGTTCTGGCCCTTGTTGTGGTGGGATGTCATCATAGTATTCCTTGGAACTTTGCCCAGCAAGATATGATAGGGATATTTCTTGGGTTGGGCCTTTTTCCGCCTTGTGGTCAGGTGGTTAGGCAGCATGTTTCTCACTGCCCGAACCCCTGTGAAATGTTTTACTTTGATCAAGGTCTGCAAAATAGCGGGGAGCTTACAAAATGGTGCAGTTTGGACTAACACTAACGTTACTGAATTTTCCCTAAAACCTACTTTTCTACTTCTAACTTTTAGTGGTGCATTCATACCAACTATTTCAGAGAACTAGCAATGCCAGGCAAAATAGTATTTTAAAATCTGCTTAAAGGCATTAGAGAACCAAAAGACAGTGAAGAATAACATCACTAAGATCTAAGACAGAATGAAACTTAGAGACCTGAGCTCAGCATTTGGGCTGCTTTTCTTGTAGGAGACATGCCAATTCAGGATAAGGTGGTTGAGAGTCTGAGACGCTAAGTAACACTTATAACAGCCTTGCTGCTGAGTTAGAGGGACAAAAACTGGAGACCAAGACTCTCCAAGGAAGTAGGGGAGGGGAAAGGAACCCTAGTTAACTGACCATACATTGGGTTGTGACCCCAAGGACCATATCCAAATTGTAAGGGTGAAGAAAAACCAGATGCAGTTAGGATCTTCTCACTTCCCAAAACTGGATTCAGGTGACCCTTTGCTGCAGCCGCTACCCAGAGCAAATGTAAATCCTCTCTGGACTGATCTTTTGAGTTATTTTTATAACTTTTCATGTTTGGTGTTGGAAAGTTATTTAAGGTATCTGAGGAAACAAGGCAACATGATGAAAATCCGAAAGAAGCGACAGATGATGGGACAGAGCCACAGGGGACCCAGATAATGAGCTATACAACACAGGGTCTAAAATTACTATGTTTAGTGTGTTTAAAGATCTAAAACACAAGATTGAGAATTTCAGCAGAAAATCAGAAACTATATAGAAGAATCAATCAACAAGTCCCCAACTTAAAAGTACATTAATCAAGTTTAAGAATTCAGTGAATAGGCTGGGCGCGGTGGCTCACACCTGTAATCCCAGCACTTTGGGAGTCTGAGGTGGGCGGATCATGAGGTCAGGAGATCGAGACCATCCTGGCTAACACAATGAAACTCCATCTGTACTAAAAATTAAAAAAAAAATAACCGGGTGTGGTGGTGTGTGCCTGTAGTCCCAGCTACTCAGGAGGCTGAGGCAGGAGAATCACTTGAACCCGGGAGGCAGAGGTTTCAGTGAGCCAAGATCATGCCACTGCACTCCAGCCTGGGTGACAGAGCGAGAATCCATCTCAAAAAGAAAAAAAAAAAAAAAAGGATTCAGTGAATAGATTTGATAGAAACTGGATACAGTGAAGTAAGAATTAGTGAACTAGAAGTTATGTCAGAAGTAAATACCAGATGTGAAAAACTAAGAGACAGAAGAATGGAAAATATAGTAGAGAGTATAAGAGACATAGAGTTAACTTGAGAAGATCTAACATACACGTAACTGGATTTCCAGGAGAAGAGAGAATATGGCAGAAGCAACCTGTGAGGATATAATGACTGAGAATTCTCCAAGTTTTTAAGACATGAAGACCTGCAAGATCAAAGCATGATAAATAAAAACAAAATTACACCTTAGCACATCCTAAGAAAAAATAAAACACAAAAAGAAAATCATTAAAGGAGCCAGACAATGATAAAAGACATTACTTTTAAAGGAGCCACAATTTTATTAAACTGTGACAGCTAACTTCTCAACAGAAAATATGGGAAGCAGAAATCAATGGCATGATATTTTCAGGTTACTGAAAGAAAATATCTGCAATTTTAGAATTCAATACCCAGCCTTTCCCCAAAAACAATTCTTCAAGAATGAAGGCAAAGACACTTTCAAACACAACAAATTTAATAGCAGATTTGTCATTAAAGGTGATAGTAAAGGGTATTCTTCAGACAGAAGGAAAAAGATCCCAGAAAAAGGTTAGAGATAAAGGTAGGAATGAACAGTAATTTAAAAATATATATATACAGTTTAAGTGAATATTAACTATATAAAATAGTCTTCGAGGTTAAAATAAATAATGTTAAAATGTGACAATAATATACAAATTTGGTGCAGGAATTCTAAGGTCCTTAGAATTATCAGAAAGAAGATTAAAGTATAAATAATATTAGACTGCTGTGTCATCTATAGGGTAACCACCAGAAGAACAGCAAAAAGCAAAATAAAACAATCATAGAACTACAAAGCTAATACAGGGCTAAAGTGGAATAATAAGGCAAAAAGGGAGAGAAAATATAGAACAAATAGGACAAATAGAAATCAAACAGTAGATTAGGAGGTTTAAATCTAAATATCAGTTACAACATTCATATGAATAGACAGTGTACCAATTAAATGCAAAGATCATCAAAGTGAAAAGAAAGAAAACCCACAAAGTACCTTTATGCAAGAGATGCCTTAAGTATAGGAATACAAAGGTTGGAAGTAAACAAGAATGGAAAAATTATAGTATGAAATACAAAAAACAAAAACGGTAGGGCAGGGGACTGTGGTGGCTATTGCAACATTATTCAATGTAGACCTTAAGGTGAAAAGTATTATAAAGGGAGACAATTTGTAATGATAAAAGATTTGATTCACCAGAAAGTTTCAACAGGTCTAATATTTTAATGATTTAACAATATAGCCTCAAATATATAAGCAGGAATGAACAGAACTAAAATGAGAAAAGACAAGTCTGCATTCCCAGATTTTAATATACTCAGTAACAGAACAGTAGCCATGCAAAAATACGTAAATATGTAAAGATTGGAATAATACTTTAAAACTTAACCTAATTGGCATATATGAAACAGAATACCCAACAACTGCAAAATACACATTATTTTCAAATGCAGATAGAATATTTATCAAAACTGACCATATTCCAAGTCATAGGAATGGAATATATTCTTTGGCCATGTATCATTCACTTAGAAATCAATAATAATTTCAAAAATAGAAAAATTCTATTAAGTTCATAAATTAAGAAATACACTTCTAAATAACTCATGGATCAGACAATACATTACAATGAAAATTAGAATATATTTGAACTGAGTAGTGAAAGTGCTACATGTCAAAACTTATGGTAGACGCCTAAAGCCATGCATAGAAGGAAATTTATAGTCTTAAACGCACATTTAAAAAAAAAGATTGAAAATGAACCTAGTAGTTAAAATATTCTAAGAATAGCAAATTAAACCTGAAGAAAATAAAGGAAATAATAAAGAACAAGAATTAATGGAGTAGAAAATGAAGATAAAGTGGATCAACTAAGCCAAAAGTTGATTCTTTGAAAAGATAATTGATAAGTGTCTGGTAGACTGAAAAAGGAAGAAACACAAACAACCAATATCAGGAATGAAAGGATATTACAAATCCTAGAGTCATCTGACAAAATATGTGCACAACTTCATGCCAATTAGTTGGAAATTTTAGATGAAGTGAACAAATTCTTTAAACTATGGAAGAGCCAAAATTGACAAATGAAAAAATAGAAAATTTGAGTAGTTCCCTATCTGCTAAAGAAATGGAACCTATAGTTACTTTATTTGCTTTTCCATAGTGAAACAACAAGCCTAGATGGATTGATTCGTCAATGGAAAGACAATCTTAAATTCTTATAAAGAGCAGTAGAAATGCAGGAACCCTCCCCAACTCATTTTATGATGCCAGAAAACCTAGATACCAAAACCTGGCAAAAACTTTATGAGAAAGGGACCTATTTCATTCCCCCCAACATCAATGCAAAAATCCCAAACAAAATACTAGCAAACTAAACTACACACATACACACACACACACACACACACCCCACACACACACAATAATAAATCACAATCAAGTTGGGTTTCTTTCTGAAAAAGTGAGGTTGGTGTGATAGTTGCAAATCAATCAATATGATTCAACACATTAACAGAATGAAAGGAGAAAAATAATATTTCAGTAGATCCAGAAAAAGTATTTGATAAACCAGTATCCACTCATAAAAAGTTTGCTTTTTAATATTCATCTTTATTTTTCTTGAGTATGCACATAAGATGCTCAGGGTCAGAGACAGATTTCTTATTACTCAGGGTAAACAAGTGCACCTGCCCGCCTTTGCACTAGTCCATATCCCCCAGAGCAACCTGATAAGAACTCATGGGATTTTGGCTATGTAAGTGGCCAAATACTGCATAGGCAAGGGACAGGGAAAATTAATTTTCCCTACTTATAAAGATGAAAGAGGCAGCCGTCCTCTTCCCTTCCTGAAAGAGTCTCCTTTTACTCTAGTGGTAGACAAACAAAGTCTCTCCAAAAGCCAGATAGCCAACCCCATGTGTCTCCTAGAGCTGTCTCCTACATCCCAGGGAATACCTAGGAAGATAGTATATTAGAAATGAGGAAAGGTCTAAGCACAATAACCTAAGTTCCCACCACAAGAAACAAGAAAAAGAATAGCAAAATAAGCCCGAAGCAGGCAAAAGAAAGGAAATAACAAAAAGCAGAAATCAATGAAACTGCAAATAGAAAAATACATAAACAAAAAACTGGTTCTTCAAAAAACAATCAAAATCCATAAACCTGTAGAAAGACTGACAAAAAGAAAAAACACAAATCATTATTATCAAGAATGAAATGAGTATCGCTATAAATCAGGCAGTCATTAAAAAGATAATGAGGAAATACTGTAACTTTCGGCTTATACACATGACAACTTAGAAGAAATAATCTGATTCTTGAAAACCACAAACTACTAAAACTCAACCAAGATGAAATAATCTGAATATCCTATAACCATTAAAGAATTAAATTCATAATTTAAAATCTCCTGATAAAAGAAATCTCCAGACCCAGATGCCCTGGCTTCTTTGAGGTTCTTCCATGTTGTTTTATGTATCAATCATTCATTATTTTTTATCGCTGAGTAGTGCTGCATTGTATAGAATATAACAGTTTGTTTATACCATTCACCTGTTGATGGACATTTGTTGGTTCCAGTTTTGGGCTATTATGTAAAGCTGCTATGAGCATTCATTTACAAGTCTTTATGTGGACATAAGCTTTCATTTCTTGGGCAAATACCTAGGACTGGGATGGCTAAATCATATGATAAGTGTATATTTAAATTTTCAAGGAACTGCTAAAAGTCTTTTTCAAGTTAATTGTACCTTTTGACATTCCCGCCAGCAGTTTATGTGTACAAAGTGTATAATTACATTTATGTAAAACTATAAAATGCAAACTAATCTATAATAATGCAAGCACATCATTGGTTGCCTGGAATGGGGTGGGCGAGGGGAAATGATTACAAAAGGGCAAAGGGAAACTTCTGGGGCTGATATATGTGTTTACTCTCTTGATTGTGGTTATGGTTCACAAGTGTAGCCATATGGCAAAACTTACCAAATTGTACACTTAAAATATATGCAGTTTATCATACATCAATTATACCTCAGTAAAGGTGTCAGAAATAACAGGATATTTACATTTAAATTTACCTTTGAATTACCGATTGTGACTGAGGTCTCATGTGGCTTACTGGTGAATCCAGTAGTCGAGGAAATGAAAGCCGTCACTTCTGCTAACTCTTTTACCAACTCACCTGCTGTCACCTTACACAACCCCAACTGTGTTTCAGCTTTGGAGTAATGAACACACCATTTTCTTCCTACTTAAAAAGTCCACTCAGGATAATGATTAAGAAATACATTGATGCCGAGTAATAAATACTTTTAAAAAGTTAAATGTGAACATTTGGCTTTCACAGCTCTTGACTGTCTTTGGCAAACCTTGACATAAAGCTGCCTTTTCCATCTTGGGCTGCTGACAAAAAAGCCTAAGAAAGAAAGAGGGTGTGTACAGAAAATTACATGCCATAGAAAAATACCATACACAGGCTGGGAGCGGTGGCACTTTGGGAGGCCAGGGCGGGCGGATCATTTGAGGTCAGGAGTTTGAGACCAGCCTGGCCAACATGGTGAAACCCCGTCTCTACTAAAAATACAAAACTTAGCCGGGCATGGTGGTGCACACCTGTAGTCCCAGCTACTTGGGAGGTTGAGGCAGGAGGATCGCTTGAACCCAGGAGGCAGAGATTGCGGTGAACTGAGATAGTGCCACTGTACTCTAGCCTGGGCGACACAGTAAGACTCCATCTCCAAAAAAAAAAAAAGAAAGAAAGAAAAAAATGCCATACAGATGAATCTTTAAAGATTTTAATTTATATATACCTCTTCTACCATTCATTGGCTGGAGTAGTTGAACAGACATCAGCAGGCACAATGCTAGGCAGGCACTGGAGATTCAGTGATGAATAAAACACAACTGACCTGGAACCTGGCCTCCTGAAGCTTCTCTTCATCTGTCTAAATTCCTTTCTTTCAAGGCCCAGTGCAAGTGATACCTTCATCAGGAAGGGCTTCCACATGATTCTATCTGCAAATCTCCCTTTTCTGAACTATTATGCTTATAGTCTGTACCAGGCCACATGACATATGTTATTTTGTGGCATTCTAGAATTATTCCAATCTTTTCATTCTTATAATTGGTGTGTTGTGTTCAATAAATAATGTTATTCCAGTTTTCATCACTGGTCACGCAAGAATCCTCTCTTTATTATATTTTATCCCCATAGTTCACCCCATTTCCTCCCCATCCTAAGTAACCATTACCATACCTAAATATATATCTAATTAGGTTGTATGTTTTCTTGCAAAATGAGCACTATCTTCTGTGCACATATATTTGTGTATGTGAACAGTATTGTGTTAGCGTTGCTTCTTTATTTCTTTACTTACTTATTACTATGCCTCTAGTACATATCCATGTTGTTATGTATGCATTTATTCCATTGCTTCTACCCGCTATACCTCATGGTGTACCTCTACCACATGTCATCTTCCCCCTTTCCCAAGGACAGCCACTTGGGTGGCTTCCAACTTGCCCAACAACTATTCTACAGTTATTTTATGTATGTTACTTTGGCTCCAGCTCAGTTGTGAACTGCTTGTAGATAAGGACCATGTTTTTCTTTACCTGTTACTCCTGCTGATTTCCTATTAGTGCCTGTGCATGTTTTCTGCTGTAAGGTGTTAAACGTTAAAGTAAAATTAATAATAGTAGAAGTAAGGAGTTGCCAGTGGAATCTTCCTGAGCTGAATCTAATCATGGCTTTACCCCTTACTAGCTTTGTGACCTTGACCTTGGAAAAGTAAAACCTTGTTGGTCTTTCTTCACCTATCAAGATAGGTAATACCATCTATCTTAGTGGGCTGTTATGAGGAATGAGTTAATTAACTAATACTAAGCACTCCAGTACAGTAGAAGACATACAACAGGTGCCCTAATGAATAATAGGTGCAATGAATCCTACCTACTGCTTCAAATTACAGCCATCTGTACCTGTCAACTTTTCTAAGAGTATAAGCATCTTGGAGGTAAGGTCATTTCAAATACTTCTTTATATCTGCTCATTACCCAGCACTCTGCTTTGTGTGAAATATTCTGTACATTTATGTTGCTATGGTTTGGATGTTTTTGTCCCCTCCAAAATTCATGTTGAAACTTAATCCCCAAAGCAACAGTATTAAAGGATGTGGCCTTTAAGAGGTGACTGAGTAATGAATGAGATTAAATGCTCTTTTGAAAGCATTTTGCTCCTCTTTCCCTTCTGTCCCTTCCACCATGTGAGGACATACATTCCTCCACTGTGGAGGATGCAGCAATGAGGTGCCATTTTGGAAGCAGAGATCAGCCTTCACCAGACACTAATTCTGCTGGTGCATTGGTCTTGGAATTCCCAGCCTCAAGAGCCAGGAAAAACAGATTTCTGTTGTTTATAAATTACCAAATCTGTGGTATTTTGTTATAGCAGCACAAATGGACTAAGACAAATCTGTTAACTTAGATTTTAAGCATATGTGCTAAAGTATTTTAAAAGGTTATTTTATCCAAGAATATAGTATGAGTTAATACCTTTTTTGCAAGATTCATGGCAATCTTTTATTATTTATTTTTTATTTCATTCCATGTTGGAAGCAAAGTCATATCTATTAAAAAGTAAAATCACAAATTAGTCTTTGATTATTCAGAAGCATAAGAAGATTGCTGTTTTCATGTTTTCCATTTCTCCCTCCAGTGGCTTGAAAAGTACAGGTGCTCTTTTCAGTCATGTTTTGTCTTAAAGATTTTAAAATAAGAAGAGTCTGCATCCTGTAAAAGAGGGACAGAAACATGGATCAGTACCTACTCCTATTTACTCCAGTTTTTAACATTTAAGTCCTTCTGTTTTGAGGAGCTGTATCATTATGATTCACTATTAAGAATCTTTACAAAACTTCAGAAACTGCTTAAATTAGAATTTAAAAATCATAGCCAAAATTCTAGATGTACACAAAAGTACTTCTAATGAGTTTAGCATCATCTCTGGTTTAGAGGAGGTATAAATAGCATTGGACTGCAATGCTGAATTCTCTATAATGACTTTTCTGGATCATCATATCATACCTACACTGACTTGCCCTAATAAATAAAAACAATGTCAGATTATGTAGAATTGAGATATATGGAAGATAACTCTAAAATTATTTGTGGCCGGGCAGGCACTGTGGCTCATGCCTGTAATCCCAGCACTTTGGGAGGCCAAGGTGGGCAGATCACCTGAGGTCAGGAGTTAGAGACCAGCCTGGTGAAACCCCATCTCTACTAAAAATACAAAAATTAGCTGGGTGTGGTGGTGTGCACCTGTAATCCCAGCTACTCGGGAGGCTGAGGCAAGAGAATTGCTTGAATCCAGGAGGCGGAGGTTGCCGTGAGCTGAGACTGTGCCATTGCACTCCAGCCTGGCCAACAAGAGGGAAACTCTGTCTCAAAAAAAAGAAAAAGAAAAAAAAATTATTTGTGAACTTTTTGTATATTGCTTAAGGAATAAAACAAGGCAACCTGATAATCCCCAAGATGTGATGTTTCTTTTCAGAAGATATGCATTTACCACTTTCAAAACTTTGCACTAAGAAAGACAAAATAATAATAATGATAATACAAAATTCAGTGTAGCCACTGTTCTTGATCCCTAAAAATAATAAAGATTCATAAAAACAAAGTTCCAGACATACAGACTAAAGAAGCAAATTCTAGTTAACAAGTACTATTAGCTTGAAATGAGCTATGCTAGCATTTTCTTAACTTAGATGCTTATCAATAAGAAAATTTATATATATACATATATATATAATATAAAATAATGGGAGAGAGGAAGAGTACAGACTATAAAGAATGAGGTATTATGTCCTAAAAATTGCTTTGAGAAATGACAGAATGCCCGGCTTATCATAATAAAGAGTGACAAAGTAGTAAGACTATATAATAAGCAATATTTCAAAGATGGTGGTAGGAAGAAAAAGGCTGTCATTTTTTTAGAAAAACCTAGATGTAAAAAAAATGTGAGATTTGCTAAATGATGTTTATATTTTACAGTTAGATATTCTCTAAACAAAACAAAATATCCTTCATATGGACATTTCTGGAAGTACTACTGCAGTGGGACTGAAATTCTCTAGTTCCTGGTCCCTCTTTCCCCTCTGAAAAACAAAATCACTTCTATAATATATTCTTTCTCTGCCCTATTATTTAAATTGAGAATGTGAACCAGTACAGACATTATGGAAAATATGGAAATTCCTCAAAAAATTAAAAATAGAATTACCATCTGATCCAGCAATTCCACTTATGGGTACAAATCTAAAGGAAGTGAAATCAGTACCTTGAAGTGATATCTACACTCCCATGTTCATTTTAGCATTATTCATAATAGCCAAGATATGGAAACAACCTAAGTGTCCATTAGTGAATGAATGGATAAAGAAAATGTGTGTGTGTGTGTGTGTGTATATATATATATATATATATATATGGAATATTATTCCACAATGGAATATTTTTCAGCCATAAAACAATGGAACTCCTGGCATTTGTGAAAACATGGATAATTAATGGACATTAATGCTAAGTGATATAAGCAAGATACAGAAAAACAAGTACTATGTGATTTCACTTATGCGGAATCTAAAAAGTCATACTCAAAAGCAGAGTAGAATGATGGTTGCCAGGAGCCAGAAGATGGAGGAAATGGGGAGATCTTGGTCAAAAGGTACACATTTTGGCCAGGCACAGTGGCTCACACCTATGATCCCAACACTTTGGGAGGCCAACGTAGGTGGATCACCTGAGCCCAGGAGTTTGAGACTAGCCTGGGCAACGTGGCAAAAACCCATCTCTACAAAAATTACAAAACCTAGCCAGGCATGGTGGTGTGCACCTATAGTCTCAGCTACTCAGGAGGCTGGGGTGGGAGGATTGCTTGAGCCTGGGAGGTAGAGATTGCAGTGAGCCATGATCACGCCACTGCAGACTCCAGCCTGGGTGACAGGGCGAGACCCTGTCTCAAAGAAAAAAAATGGTAGATATTTTCAGTTATAAGATAAATAACTTATGTTATTATAACTTACAAATTCTAAGGATCTAATATACAGCATGGTGACTACAGTTAATAATACTGTATAGCATATTTGAAATTTGCTAAGAAAGTAGATTTTAAGTGTTCTCACCACACACAAAAAAAGGTAACTGGGTGACATGTATTAATTAGCTTGATTGTGGTAATCATTTTACAGTGTATGTTAGATCATCACAATGTATACCTTAAATATATATAATTTTTATGTGTCAATTATAAAGAAAATCTTTGATCATTAAGGAAGCTGAATATCCTGCTATATCTAACTCAAGCTGAGAAGGGGGAAAAAGCACAATAGCTAACACTTAGAACACTCCAAGTTGTGTTTTAAGTGCTTTTCATATTTAAATTCATGTAATTCCCATAACAATCCTGTGACTGGGCACTATTATCATCATTAATCTCCATCTTATATTAATAGATGGGGAGACCGAGTGATAGAGAAGTAACTTGCTTTAAGGGCATGGGGCAGAGCTGGGATTTGAACCCAGGTAGCCTAGCACCAGGCTGCATGCTCTGCCAGGAGGCTGTGCTTCCTCTGTAGTTAGGTGGCCTGTCCCTCTCAACTCTTTCCATCACTGGGCACAAAACTACTGCATCAGCTGTCCTCCATACTTAAAACTCAGGTATACTCTTTGATGAAACTCTACCTTTAGAGCTTCTACCCACACTACCAAGTCCCAACAATACCAAAACACTCATAAGGGATCTGGCCCAAAGCAAACTGTTCCACATTACTACTTGGTAGAAAACGAAAAGCTCCTTTTTGATTTTTCACACTCTGGACATTTTAGTGTGTCATGACCCAGTCTGATAACCTTTTATGTCTCTCAAGCATTTTGTTGTGTTTGTAACTTTTTACCCCCTAATTCATTTTCACTGTCCTGCAAAGAGTTGGAATAAATTAAATGTCTAACAATTAGTGGATTGCTTAAATTTTTGCAGGTATGTATAGTATGATCTTGTTTTATAATTCTTTTTTTATCTGTCAATCCCTATTGATTAATTTCTAAAAGAAGGTGGTAACAAAGTATATCAAATGCTAACAGTAAAAACCATCCTCAGCAATAATCTTTTGCTGCATAATCATCTATAATTTTTGGTTTACTTCATTACATTTCCTATACTGTCTATAAATTAAATTCTTTTGAGGGTCACAATTTCTCAGAAATGGTTAATAGTATTCCCTGACTAATTGCTATAAAGAATGAGTGCTGAAAGGATGATAATCAGCATATTTCCTTAGACAGGGGAATAGGCACATCTTAGATGTGCTGAGTACTTCGGGAATGAGGTAAAACTGCATGCATCTGTTTTAACAACACAGTAAGTGCTTTGACAGGAAAGCATAGGGGCTGAGGTGCACTTGGTCCTGGGGAGAAGTGGGAGGGAAGGCCAGGTACCATTCCAAGGAGGTGACATGGGAGTTGAGACTGGTAGGATGGGTAGGAGTTGGTGGGGAGAAACAGTAGGGAAAGAGCATTTTGACACACACACTGGTCAAACAATATGTATAGAAGAAAAACATGGCAATCTTTGATTTGATTTTACCTTGTAAGAAACTTCTCTCTCCAAGACTAGTAATAATTTATAGTAAACCAAAAGATATGCATGGGGATAAAATATTTTTTATTTATTTTTCTTTATATCATGAGATTGGTGGACGGTTTGAAAGGTTTTTTGATTTTGAAATAGAGTCTTGCTCTATCACCCGGGCTGGAGTACAGTGGCACCATCCTGGCTCACTGCAACCTCCGCCTCCTCGGTTCAAGCAATTCTCATGCCTCAGCCTCCCGAGTAGCTGGGATTACAGGCATGCACCACCATGCCCGGCTACTTTTTGTATTTTTAGTAGAGATGGGGTTTCACTATGTTGGCCAGGTTGGTCTTGAACTCCTGGCCTCAAGTGATCTGCCTTGGCCTCCCAAAGTGCTGGGATTACAGACATGAGCCACTGCACCCAGCCAGAAAGTTTTTTAAACACTGGAAAATTCTGTACCTTCCTGCAAGATTGGTACATATTATTAAGAAACTTAGAAATTGGTCTTACCACACCACTCTTAAAGTTCTCAATCCTTTTCTTCCCCATCTTGTTGGTTATCCACCAGGCCCAGGTTGGCATGTATTGCCACAAATATGTTACTAACAAGAAAGGTTGTTCTGAGATCCAAACTTCTTTCAAATCATTGGCCATGCTGATTAACATCAGCCGCACACAACGACTGGTTGTCATCTTGTGGGACTGGTCTCCATTATTGCCTATAGTCTAAGAAAAGTTAAAAATTAAGTGAATTTATCCAAGCGATTTCACATAACTTTAAGCTAGAAAGGACTCAAATGCCGTCTAGTTGAGTGGTTCCTTTAGTGGAGCTTCATGCCCCTTAGGAGTCTCCATAGGTACTAATGTGAGTTTATAAACTATTTGTAATATTTCAAAAAGCCTAACAGAAACCATATGCTTACTAGATAATATAGTGCAGGCTAACTAAAAGATGAAGATTCTTTGCTTTTAATTAGAATTGCATCACCCTAATGTGCTTAATGACAATTATCCCTTTTGTAATAAAAATCAAACTATTAAGACAATGCATTTAGCAAATGAAATTCCATAAACAATTTTCATAATGGCAGGAGTTGTTTTGTGAATAATTCACATAAAAGCACTTCTAAGACAAAAACTCTGATATACAGTGATACAACACCAATATATAATGCCAATATATAACTAGTAAACATTCAAATTATTCCCAACTAGAAATTTTTACCTTTGTGACTTCTCCAGTTAGGGAATTTTCCACAATATTTGATTGCACAGGTCCTGGGCAAATGTTAGAAACTATTATACCTGGGTATGTGGCAAGTTCTGTTCGAAGGCCATTAAAAAAACCCTAACAGGCAAAAAAAAAAAAAAAAAAAAAAAGGAAAAAGGCAAATAAATACAGACACATATCTCATGATTTATCAAAATATGTTCTAAAATGTGTGAGTAAAGGACAGGTAGTGTAATCATGCAAGCTTATTAGGCACTTTTTAAATTATATTTTAAGTTCTAGGGTACATGTGCACAACATGCAGGTTTGTTACATATGTATACATGTGCCACGTTGGTGTGCTGCACCCATTAACTGGTCATTTACATTAGGCATATCTCCTAATGCTATCCGTCCCCACTCCCCCCACCCCATGACAGGCCCCACTGTGTGATGTTCCCCTTCCTGTGTCCAAGTGTTCTCATTGTTCAATTCCCACCTATGAGTGAGAACATGCAGTGTTTGGTTTTTTGTCCTTGCAATAGTTTGCTGAGAATGATGGTTTCCAGCTTCATCCATGCCCCTACAAAGGACATGAACTCATCCTTTTTTATGGCTGCATAGTATTCCATGGTGTATATGTGCCACATTTTCTTAATCCAGTCCATCATTGATGGACATTTGAGTTGGTTCCAAGTCTTTGCTATTGTGAATAGTGTATTAGGCAGTGTATTTTAACAGTAGACTGGAGGCAATCTAGAACAGACATTCTCAGCTCTTTCCAGGTATAAGTGGTTCACCCCCTTTGATAGTGAGGGGTCTTCCCATCAATGATTTTTATGGTAGGCATGCACTGGATAGGTAAAAAGAACTATCCCTGAAGATTCTGATATACGCTCTTCATACCAGTCCTCCTCTCCCCACTCCAAAAGGGGTGTATGTCCTCCACTGAGAATCACTGAGGTCAGGTTTCTATTTATTCCCCAAAGTAGTCTAAAGTGCAAATTTTGGGGGCAAAGGTGAGGAAGATGGGATTAGTACTTCACAGAAAGTATCAGAAAGAATGAATTCAACTTTTTCCATTTATATTACTATTTTAACAGTATTAATTCATTTTAGCAAACATTTATCTTTTTGGGTAATAAGAGGGTATGTAGCTAATTAAAAATTTAATATGATTGCCTACTGAATGACTTGTGTAAAACAGACTAGACCTTCTAGACTTAAAGATACTGACCATTTCTAAACCAATGGGGAGTAAACAGAAATCTACTGCCTCTCATCTCTTCCTAAATTAGGAAATGTTCCAAGACTACATTGTTATAAGGCTGGGTTATCTATTGAAAAGCCTAAACAGCTAACCCACAGTACATTGTATATGATCCAAAAATGTTAAACAGTTATCAGCTCTGAAATGCTGACCCCAACAAACAGAGGGGCTATGAGGGTTTATGATCAGAGACCAATACAGTGCCAGACTCAGAGATGAACCCCCCAAAAAAAAGCTTGCTAATTGAATGGAAAACTCCCATAACTTTAACCTTCTGCCTCTCTGTAGCAAAAGAGGAGAGGGGACACCAAGCAAGCCAATATATCAAACACTAAAACCTCTCCTTGTTTGAAATCACATCTAGTATTGTGTGTAAACTTTTCAATGATAAACAAGTTAATTCTGTAGCTTACTGAGAATCTGAGAAGGAAATGTGCTCTTCAAAAAGACCTTCCTGGTAACTACAGTCTCAACCTGCCACATTTTATCATAGGATCAAATCCAGTAATAAAATAATGAGTCTTGGAGGGCAGGCCAGACAGCTCATCTGTGTTTACTGAAAGCATCCGGCATATCTTATGAAACACATGGTGCCAAACAGATGGGTGGCCGCCCTCCCTCATCTGCCTGCCTGAGGCTTGCCCAACTGCTCCACAGGAAGTGACTGATGCCTGTTACTAAATATGAGGAAATCATCAGTATAGCATTCTGCTTCATCACTGTCTGCAATTGTCTGCACTTTGCAGCAGAAAAAAGATGTCCTAAAGAACCAAAGCTTCAAATTTTCATGAAATCATGATGACCATGTAGCTATTGCATCTCATTATTCCAACAGTGAAACATTCTACTTAAACTGACTTCAACAGCTTTAAATATAAATTTTGTGTCTTCCTTAATCATTCTTTTCCTATTGGCCTTTTAATTTCTTTATATCCAGTCTTAAGCCACCATTAAAAATTCATCCATTTCTAATATTTATACATCGTAAATTATGCAATCCAAATCAAGCTTCTCTCCTTGCCTCTGCCTTGACTAGATTTTCTTCTTCCAATGAAACCAGAGTGAATACAGTCAAGATTTTTCCCAGTAAGGATATGAGACCAGGACTAATCATCCTGTGGGAAGTACCTATTTCTGACATGCGTATATAATTAGACCAGGCAAAATAAACACCAACTACAAGGGGCAAGGAAAAGAAGTCACAGAAATGGGGAGGAAAAAGTATATCCTGAAGTGTATGTAGAAGAAAGGAGAAGTGGACCCCCAATTTTCCATGAAGATGTAGTAGGAATAAGGATAAGGTGAAGAGTAACATGTTAACTAGATGATACACTTTTTGAGGGCAGAGACCACATCTTATTATCTTTATATCCCCAGGGTCTGTTGTAGTACATGGCACAATGCAGTGCTTGATACATATTTATTTGTTCAACAAGTTAGAGGCATGTGTGGATCAAGTCTTTTTTAGCATCTACTGGGGGTGTCCTCTACCAAAAGTCTCCTTGGGTCTCTCTGTCTCCCCACATCACTTCCAGTTCCAAGGACCTCTCACAGTGATGGCCATATCCCCCATATACACATTTAAGTCAGTTCTATCAGAGTTGAGTTTGAGCAGCCTTACCCGGAGAGCATGCTTGCTAGCACAGTATCCAATGGAAAGAGGTACAGATATGATACCCAGGATGCTATTCACAGTAACAATCTTTCCTTGCTTCCTCTCGATCATGTGAGGCAGCACACATTTTGTCAAGGACACCGTCCCTAAGTAGTTAAGCTCTATTAGCTTTCTGTAGACATCCAAGCTGGTATCCATGCACAGAGAACGCTGGGACATTCCACCATTGTTGACCAGAATGTCGATCTAGTTAAATAAAATCAGAAAAGGGGTGTTTGGGGGATGTCCTGTGGATAGATTGATGGAATTCCTGTGGATGGTTGGTTATGTTGTTAACTTGAAGAATCAATGGAACAATGGTATATTTCCAGAAGTCAGCAATTAAAAAGATAAAATAAAACCCTGAATTTACCTGTGGAATTAAATTCCCGTTTTAGGTGACTTTTTGTGAAAGTTAATAATTGTCATTAAAATAAATAAAAGCAGCCAGCTGGGCACAGTAGCCTGTAATCCCTGCACTTTGGGAGGCCGAGGAGGGTGGACCATGAGGTCAGGAGTTCAAGACCAGCCTGACCAACATGGTGAAACCCCATCTCTACTAAAAAATACAAAAATTAGCTGGGCGTGATGGTGCACGCCTGTAATCCCAGCTACTCAGGAGGCTGAGGCAGGAGAATCCCTTAAACCCGGGAGGCGGAGATTGCAGTGAACCGATATCACACCACTGCACTCCAGCCTGGGCGACAGAGCAAGACTTTGTCTCAAAATACATAAATAAATAAAAGCAGCCGTGAATTTTTAGCTTCTTTTGTTCTACATGGAGGAATTTGTACTTGTTAAGACATGAAAAGTACTAATTCCATAACAACAAAGGCTCAGAGATTAAGGGGCCCAACTCATGGGCCTGATCTCACTGCATGGACCCCACTTGCCTAAAGCCCTTTGTATGACAGCACCACGGATGGGAATCTCTTCTGCAGTTACTTCAAAGCAAGACTATATCAATATAAGATGCTACTTACTCTACCAAACTCCTGGAGAACAGCTTTGGTAGCCGCTTCATGGGAACCAGTGTCGGTCAGGTCAAGGGGCAAAACAAGTATATCTTTTTCTTTTAAATTGCCATTCTCTAAATAAACACAAAAATTTGTGTGGAAGTCATGCCATAGTTCAGTCAAGCTCCTTGCTACTCCCACTAACACCCACCCTGCAACAGGACTTGGCAACAAACTCATTTCTGGGTGGCCCTGTGAAAGTTCCTCTCGGTGGTCAGGAAGAGGACTAGTGGTTATATCAGACAAAAAGCTGGCTGGCCTCACAGGAAGTAGAATGGCAACGTGAATATGCAGTCTAACTTTACAATTTGATTTCTGATAGAAATCAAGATTATACTACAAACTAGAAAAGAGCAAATATTTTAGAGCAATTTCTTTAGAAGTACAGAAGTACCTTTGTTTTGTGATAGGCTCACAAAGATGAGTTGCTCTTCTACACACAAAACAACTACTTGTGCTTAAAATCAGTAAGAAGCTCAGAGTCCTACAGTCAAATGACATATAGAAGCTTCTCTCCAGAGGCTAAGGATTCCTGGAGGTAAACAGGGAAAAGGACACATGCCTGAAATTCCCAACCAAGAAACATGCTGCTGCTTTGTGATTGGCTTTCTGTTCATCAAAAGAACAACTGAAACTAATTTTCCTGGACTCTAACCTTGAAATACAAGTAACATCAGTAAGAAAAACAAGCAAGTATAGAAAATAGAAGAGGTAAAAAGACTTCATGGGCAAAAGAGTTAAGCGTGAAACATCAACTGTATTAAATGAAAAAGTGGGCACTACAGATCTGCAAGATAAAAGGAAACAGCCTTGTGCCAGGTAAGAAATGCTGACCTGGTTCATCTACTCCACCAGTACAGGACTTGCAAGTCACAGCAGTAGAGGAACAACTATCAAAAGAAGTGGCCCAGTGCAAAAACACAAGAGGCCTTTGAAAGCAGTATCATGAAAGAGGCCTGTTGCCCTGCTGAGCACTACTGTGGCAACTAACTCTCATTTCTGGGTGGTTAGCTCGATCAGCAAAGTTAAAGATTTAAAAGAATGACAGGTAGAGAGATGGCCCAAAAAATGGTCTGTTGGAAAATTCAAAATTATCTCAGTTTAGGTACTCTTAATAAATGTTCCATGAAAAATATTAACTTTATACTTGAAGTTGCTTTCAATGTGAACATAATGGCTGGGTGTGGTGGCTCACACCTGTAATCCCAGCATTTTGGGAGGCCGAGGCAGGCAGATCATCTGAGGTCAGGAGGTCGAGACCAGCATGGCCAACATGGTGAAACCCTGTCTCCATTAAAAATACAAAAATTAGCTGGGTGTGGTGGTGCACATCTGTGGTCCCAGCTACTCAGGAGGCTGAGATACAAGAATCGCTTGAACCTGTGAGGCGGAAGTTGCAGTGAGCCAAGATCACACCGTTGTACTCCAGCCTGGGCAACAAAGTGAGACTCCATCTCAAAAAGAAAAAAGTAAACATAACTACACCAAAACTCAAACAAAAATATTAACACTGTTGCCCTTTATGTGAATATGAAAGTATTACCTCAAGTTGTATTTTTTAAAGCTAATTCCATTCCTGTTCTTTTATCCTATATAATAAGTCTTATCCCATATGATTTTAATATCTGATACTTTAATAAAATGAGTAAGGATTCTTCCTAATTTCTATGATCAGATACATGTATGTCGTGGATAAGAACCCAACTGTTTTTTCTCTAAGACAAAAATCTAAGTTACTTGGTCACTAAAAATCCACCAGCATTTTATATAATTGTTGGTCACTCCCTAATGCCAAGAGTCAGTGCAAAAAAAGCATAGAAAGGTGGCAGAAAAGAAGAAAAAGGCAAGGGCAGCCAATTAAGACAAAAAGGAGAGGATCTGAGATGAAGCATGTAGAACATTTGGAGCCGGGGGGAAATCTCACTCCTCTCTAAAAGTCCCAAAACTGTATTTGAGTTTGGACTGATTTATTTCTAGGAAGCACCGCTGCTATTTCAGATCTGCTTACCTAGGCATCTTCTTTTCACCCTTTCCAGCTCATGCACTCTTCTGGCTGACAGCACAAGAGAAACTCCTAGTTTAGACAACTGGTAAGCCAGCTCCTCACCAATTCCACTCGAGGCTCCAGTCACCCACACCACCATATCAGTCAGCTCCCATTCTATGGAAGGAATGGAAATGGAAGGAAGAAAATAAGCAATGAATTATGCTCATAAATCCAAGATTAGAAAAAAAAAAAAAGCCTTAAACAATACCACTAAATATGAAGGCATGATGTATAGAGCTTAAAATTTGAAATATTCTAAGAAAGCATCTCCTTCTTAACTAAAAAAAAAAAAGCATTAATACAAATCATACTAGTAACAGTTATCAACACAGTATTTGTATATTACAGAACCTTCATGACTTTTCCAGACTTAACTTCAAGGTAAGCCTTATAACCTCATGGTTTCACTCTAAGGCTCTATTTAAGACAAACAGGTAAGATAAATATGATAGATAAGATAAACAGGCTAAGTAAATAGAAAAATCACTGTCTGGACTCACTTTCCTTAGCCATTAAATGAGGCATTCAGATTAGATAATGGCTTAAGGTCACATCCAGTTTTTAATTCTATTATTCTAATATTTTGCAATGGAGGTTGATGAAGAATCTAAATATACCAAGTTCTGTGCTGTTGATGGAAACATCCTAGATTTTTAAAGTAGTATTTTCCCCATTTGCCAATAATGCCTGATGCCTATCAGCTCAAGGTCATTTTGTAAAAATGTTCCCCAGATGCCTGAGCTTTCATCTTAGGAGAATATAGTAATTCACCCAAGAACAAATGCATATTACAGAGAGATGAAATATTGTACTCTGCTTCTCCAATTATGTTCCTCTTAAAAGACTACAAATGTTACAGTACTAAAGCAATGACAAATGCTTTATTCTTTTCTCCAATGAAAAACTTATTAGCACTGCAAGAGATGATATTCACTGTCTCTCTGAACCCGTAAAGTCACTGTTATGCAAAGTTCCTGGGTGCCTTATTTACTAAAATATATGTTATTTATCAAAAATATCAAATATCGTATCACTTAACATCACATTTCCGATTTTAGATCAGAAAAGTTAAAATCAGGAAATGATTGTACTGTTTTAAACAGCTCTAAATCCTAACTGTGATGTTAACAGTACCATCCCTGGAGACTGCCAGGGTTCAAATGGCAGCTCCATCACACACAGCACTGAAATGCTCCCAGGTGAAAACTTGGTGCCTTAATTTTCCACAACTGGAAATGTGATGAATAAGAACACATCCTTCACAGGATTGTTGAGAAATGAGTTAAAACATGGAAAGCACTCAGGGCAGTATCTAGTACATACTCAGTGTTTAATAAATGTCAATTATAATTATTGCTCAAGTTTTTTAACAGATGGACTTTACTACAGCAAAACATAGAACAGTCACTTAATAACGTATGTCTCCTAACTTCTCCAGCCAGGAAAACAGAGTTACCAATTCTAATGGCTTAACGTTTTTACATTACTTCCTATGTACTTAGCACATTGTCTACTAAAAGCCTCACCAGAACTGTATGGAAAGCTATTATTATCTCAGTTTTACAGAAAAGGTAACTGAGGTTTACAGAGAATAATTTGTCCCACTAGACCATAGATTCCATTAAGGGTAGGACCCTGTCTACCTTGTTCATTGCTGTGGCCTCAGTGCTTAGCAAAGACTGGAATATTGAAAAGGCTCCATAAATAACTACTGAATAAACAAACACCCAAGAACCCTGGCAGAGCCGGGATATAAGCCCAGGCATATCTAGCTCCAAAGCCCACACTGTCCACTATTTCATGATATACACATTTACATATGATCAATATTTTAAAACCCAACTGTTTCTTAGACATTCAAGAAAATACCACTTGTCCTTAGGAAAAAGGTTCCATGTAAATATCTCAACTAAGGCCAGGTACGGTGGCTCACATCTGTAATCCCAGCACTTTGGGAGGCCAAGGCGGGCAGATCACTTGAGGCCAGGAGTTCGAGACCAGCCTGGCCAACATGATGGAACCTGTTCTCTACGAAAAATACAAAAATTAGCCAGGTGTGGTGGCACATCGTTGTAACCCCAACTACTCAGGAGGCTGAGGTGCGAGAATTGCTTGAACCTGGGAGGCAGAGGTTGCAGTGAGCCAAGATTGCTCCACTGCACTCCAGCATGGGTGACAGAGTGAGACTGTTGGAAAAAAAAAAAAAAAACTCAACTAAGGATGGAAACATCCCAAATACTATGTCTGGGCTACAATGCTTTCCTGTCATATAATGTACTTTTGTGAAAAGGCACAATTGGGCCACCTTCCTATAGGACTTTATCAAGAACAACATAACATCTATTCAGATAATCATTTATTCATTCATTGACTACTTGTTGTTCCCAAGTTCTGCAATCATCACACTCTAGAGTGAATATCATTTGTTTTAGAAACACAGGATTTACTAACTAGTGTCGAGCTAACAAAGACCTCTTGATATTTACACACATAAGCAAATATTTAAAGCTGTGGTGTAAACTTTTAATACAATCACAATTCTGGCCTCTTCCCCCCACCCTGAAGAAACTTTTTTATTTAGCACCGTTTGTTTCCCGATTCCACAGAATCTGGTATACATAATGGCCTCCCTTTAAGAGCCCCTGAAAGTAGATTCTTAGAGTTGAAAGGAAAGTGATAGTTCAACCCCCACTCCAGAGAAGAGAATTCTCTTCTCAAGCCCTTGACCCATCTCTAATTCCCTCACAGGATAAGGAAGCTAATTATCTCTGAAGGCTTCAGCTCCTTTTTTGGGAAAGTCTAATCATTCCAGGGATCTTTTTTACACTGATGTGATAAGCTTTTAAATGCTATCAACCAGTAGCAGTGGGCAGTAATCCTGCCTGGTGGTTTGACAAAGAAGAAGTCAAACTTCTGGTGTCAGTGGGTCCAAGTGTCCAGCCTGAGGCATCCTCCCCATCCCTTCCTCTCCCAGCACCTCAAACATTCATCAAGGATTTTGTATCCAAGGCCCAAAAGTTTGTTACCCAAGACGACAAATATTGACATGGATGCAGTTGATGCTGAAAATCATTTGGAAGTGGAGGGAAAAACACAGCTTATTAATCAAGTGTTGGAACCCCAACATACACTTCAAGATCTCCCTGTCAGAGGAGATGCAGTTATGGAAGAAAATCTCAAGCTAAAATCAGAAAACCAAGTTCTTAGACAATACACAGAAAATTTCATGTCAGCTTCTAGTGTTTTTCAAACAACTGACACAAAAAGCAAAAGAAAATACAGAATTGAAGCCCTTCTGTTTTATGGAATTGCTGCTGACCTTTCTTTATATGTTGGACAGATTTCAAAAGTGATAGTACCTTTGTTTGTGGTTTCATTGAATATTTATGAAGCTAATGTCAGATGTAGGCAACATTCATAGCATAACAGGAAACTTCCATAAGTTTGTGTATTATGTTAGTCTATGAGAATGTGCAAATGTATTGGAAACAATTTAGAATAGCACATATTTATGAAACTTAAGATGAATGTTTTATCAAATTTGCTCTGATTTGTGGGTTTAGCCCTGTCTTTTATTATAGGCTTAGTAAGATATACAAGAAAATAACCATCATGCTGTGAAAAAGTGACCCCAATCAGGTACTGACTGCACAGATTCATGTACCCTATCCATCTTCTTGGGCCCCTTCTCCACTGGCTTCTTCCTTCCTATCTCCCCTCCCCCAGGGAAAAACTGGTTTCATATTTGTAAAAGCAATTTTAATACTTAATCATCTCTGAGAGTAACCTGAACTTTAATTGTCAAAACTTAACCAAATGAAGACATTTTCTCAGCTAGAGCTTCTCATTTGTGATATTTAATACTAAGATAGAATTGCTGGTTTCTCTTTAATCAATTGAAAACAAAAAGAGGCTATAAAAATGAAGATTTTTCATTGAAACTGAATTGTCAATCTGGGAAGATAATTTTTTGTTGTCAAAAACTTCTTTTTGGCCAGGTACAGTGGCTCACGCCTGTAATCCCAGCACTTTGGGAGGCCGAGGCAGGAGGATCACCTGAGATCAGGAGTTCAAGCCCAGCCTGGCCAACATGGCGAAACCCCATCTCTACTAAAAATACAAAAATTAGCTGGGCATGGTGGTGGGTGCCTGGAATCCCAGCTACTTGGGAGGCTGAGGCAGGGAGAATTGCTTGAACCTCTAGGAGGTGGGGTTTGCAGTGAGCCTGCACTCCAGCCTGGGCAACAAAGTGAGACTCTATCTCAAAAAAAAAAAAACAAAAAAAAAACTTCTTTTTTTTTTTTTTTTTTAATTACCTACTTCGTATCTGAAAAGATATAAATTATGGTCGTGTGTGTTTAAAATAGAAAAGCTTAAAGGAAAATAGAAATAGGATGGAAAAGTACTTGGGAAAATACTAGTAACCAACTCCAAATATTTTCACTCCAGATTTTTGTTATCTCTGGCACAGAGTAGATCTTTTGGGAAATATATGAGAGTAGATTAAGCTCGACTAACCTGTTTTTTGGCGGGGGAACGGGGGGAGGGGACAAGGCCTGGCTCTGTCACCCAAGCTGGAGTGCAGTGGCATGATCTTGGCTCCCTGCAACCTCCACGGCTCAGGCTCAAGCCAACCTCCCACCTCAGCCTCCCAAGTAGCTGGGACTACAGGCGTGCACCATCATGCCCGGCTAATTTTTTTGTGTGTATTTTTTTGTAGATATGGGGTTTTGCCATGTTGCCCAGGCTGGTCTCGAACTTGTGAGCTCTAGTGATTTGCCCACCTCAGCCTCCCAAAGTGTTGGGATTACAGGCGTGAGCTACCGCATCTGGCCAACTTTGACTAATCTTATGTACCACATCTGGAAGAGAACAGTTACAAAGAGTTTGGTCTCAAGGTATATTTCTACTCAGCAGATTAACTTTTGCAAAATTCCTTAAGAATGTATTAGTATCAGAATTGTGAAAAATGGGAGTTTCAGATGTACACTTATTGATAATCTTGCTCAGTTTTATCCTGCTTGTTCTCCCAGAATTTTTTGTAAACTCAACTACTCTGTTTACAGAGTTTTAGTCACTTTTAACAATTTTTAAAAATTCAGTTTGTAGACTCCATTTGTTAAGGGAATCAATATCAGAAGTAATACTAAAATGTTATAATAGGAAAAGGGATCCACTAATATAGCTTATGGTTATTAGAGCTGGGCTACTTTTAATCATGGAATAATCTTATGTATAGGTGCAAGAATGACTCACTATATGAATACATACTAATCATATTACAAACATTTTGCATCCCTTTTGTGACCTAGACAGACATTTAAATTGTGTTGCAATTCTGCTTTCTTGTTTTACAAAAAGCTGTTTCAGGAAGAAAAGAAAAGAAATGAAACCTGTCTTCTAAATGACAATCCCTCACAGCTGTTAGGGAAGACAGCCATTATGTCTTCCCTAAGTCCTTTCATCTCTTACCTTCTCTTAAGGCTAAATAAACCTATCCAATTTCTGCCACCTTCCCTCACATGACATGGTATCAGGTTTCCTCACTCTTCTGCTCACACCCACCTGCACCAATTCTAGTTGGTTAATGTTCCTCTTTATTAAAGGGAGCTGGCTAGGGCAGGACACAGGATTCGGTAGAGTCTGGACAGTGCAGAGCAGGATGAGATGTCAAAAATCACTTCCCTTGTCCCCCAGAAGGTAGGGTCTATGAGGGCCTGGACTGTGGCTGATTCAGTCACTGCAGTGTCCCCAGTGCCCAGCACAGAGGCCGGCACATACAAGCAGCTAGTCAGGAGACATCTGTTGTTTGCAGTTGTTGCTTCAGACACTGAAGTCTACAAATGCAACCCAAGGTTGCCTGATCTTTTCTGGCAGCCACTTCACAGTTGACTCCTACTGAGGTTACTGTTAACAAAAACCTGAGTTTTGCTCACATGTGCTGCTGTTGAAATTTTTCCTCCTCTAGACTTGTGCCATGGATTTTTCTGGACCATTTTAATGTCTAAAATTAGTCACCCTTAAATTTCACCATGTGTGGCTGGGCTTGGCAGTTCACATCTGTTATCCTAGCACTTTGAGAGGCCAAGGTGGAAGGATCACTTGAGGCCAGGAGTTCAAGACCAGCCTGGAACATAGTGACAGCCTGTTTCTACAAAAAGTTTTAAAATATCCAGGTGTGGTGGTTTGCACCTGTAGTCCTAGCTACTGGGGAGGCTGAGGTGGGAGGATTGCCTGAGCCCAGGAGTTCGAGGCTGCAGTCAGCTATGATCATGCCACTGCACTCCAGGCTGGGTGACAAAGCAAGACCTTGTCTCTCTATTAAAAAAAAAAAAAAATCACCATGTGAGATATATGCTTGGAAATGCACAGAATTTCTCTAGACGGATACAGAGGAGGCAGGAAATGGTGGCTGCCTCGAGAGAAGCACACTAGGTAGCTAGGGCACAAGGGTCAGAGAAAGCTCTTTACTTTTTACTATATATCTTTTTGTCTTTTTACTTTTGTATTATGTGAGTGTGCTATTTTTTTAAGTGACAAAAAATAATAAACCTACAGAGAAGTCGAGAAGGATTTTTTTTTCTTTTTTCATCTTGATAGAGTCTGCCCATCTCTCTAGTCTGAGCTGTTTTGGGAATCTATTTCAATTTTCCTTTAATCTTTTCTTCTTTCTCACTCCCTACCTCCACCAGGAGTCTTTTTAGACTTTTTTTTTCCCTAAAACTCTCCTGTGCAATGTTAATTCCACAGATATACTATATATCATTTATGTACTGTACATATATCTGTGCTTTATACATAAAAGGAGTTCTATAAAGTTTACTCCTGCCAGGCGCAGTGGCTAATGCCTGTAATCCCAACACTTTGGGAGGCAGAGCGGGGTGGATCACCTGAGGTCAGGGGTTTGAGACTAGCCTGGCCAACATGGCGAAACCCCAGGTCTACTAAAAATACAAAACTTACCCTTGCGTGGTGGCACGCACCTGTAATCCCAGCTACTAGGGAGGCTGAAGCAGGAGAATCACTTGAACCCAGGAAGTAGAGGTTGCAGTGAGCCAAGATCATACCACTGCACTCCAGCCTGGCCAACAGAGCGAGACTCTGTCTCAAAAAAAAAAAAAGAAAAAGAAAAAAAGCTTACTCCTTAGTTAATAAGCATATGACTAAATAAGCATATGACTAAATTTTAAAATTAAGTTAAATGTTAAATTAAAATTTAAAAGTTATTAACTTCTAACTTTATAACTGTATTTGCTGAAAAACATTTTTATGGTTTTTGAGACAGTGTCTCACTATGCTGCCCAGGCTGGTCTTGAAATCCTGGGCTCAAATGACCCTCCTACCTTAGCCTCCAGAGTAGTTGGGATTCCAGGTACATGCCACCACGCCAGATTTTTGCTGAATAACTTTTATGTAACTTACTTAGATAAATAGCAATTTATCAAACTACATGTGCAAATTTGCAAATTATATAACTACATAATGATAACAATGTAATTAAATTTAAAATCCTTCAAACTGTTCTTTTCCGACAAAACACAACTGAAAATATTAAATGAATTTCTTAAAATTTTCAATGATCTTAACTTTTAACTTCTCCTTAATATGAGAAAATAACTTTTAACTTAGTAGCTTAGAGATATTCATTCAGATGTTGTCAATAATTTTGCTTTTTAGCACTTGACATAATTTGATGGGTTGAATATTTTTTGTAGGATTAAATAATAAAATATAATCTATTTTCGTTTAATTCTTCAAGTCCAAGTGAACACAAAAGCACTAAGGATCAAACACAAACAACGTCTGCAAGGCAGCCAATGGCAGCCAATAGGCACACATATTCCCCCGCTGAGGTGGAACAATCGATCAAGAGAAAGCCCTTGGTTAATGAAGTTGTGCAGTATTTGGGATTCCTGCTTTAAAAGGAGAAAGCCCAATCACTTGCCATAGTTTTGTAGCACTGCTGTGGCGTCCATGTTGTGTATTTTTCGTGAACTCAATGTCAGTGCTGCACATGCTATACCCAAGAAAACCCAACCAGAAAAATGAAATACTAAGGAATAATATTTTCTCGGATAGGGTTAAGCTTTGGAGGGGCACAAACCACTGTATTACCAGAATTTTTTTTTTTTTTTTTTTTTTTTTTTTTGGTCCACAAGAACCAATTCTCACCTTGGGATCAATATCACCCCCCTCAACGCCCAACCCATAACGCCCCCCCAAACATAGTCTATCTTTCGAGCTACTATCTCTTCCAAGCAAACTTTGTAACATGCTTTGAGTATTTTTATACCAGAAACTTGGTCGAGGGAAACCCCATTTCCCCAAGTCCTTAAGGATCCAAAGCCTAGCTTTCGGTAGGTCATTTAATTTCTCTGAACATCAGTTTCCCTATCTGGAAAATAAGATTAATAATGCCTACCTTGTAAGAGTTGTAAAAGTTAAATGTTATGTGTGTAAAGCGCTGAGCCAACATACAGCAAACGTACACGATGTCAAATATTAAGCAAGACACAGATAAAGTGAGATAGGCAGTATGCCAATAATGATCTCGCTCCAGCAAACTGCCATTTTTAGTTCTTTCTAGTGTTTGACTAGAATGAGTAAGTAGGTGAAGGACTTCGGATTATCTCAGATTTTATTTCAAAACTGCAGGAGTGGGAAGTGGAGGACAGACTACTTCAGGTAGTAGAACGACCGGGCTTCCGGTACTTACAAAGGAGGTTCCCTTACAAACGCAGGGGGACGCTCACTGTTTCTCAAAGTATCGTCCTCTGAGACAACACCAGAATCCCTTGAGTCCTGCGTAAGATGTCAGAGTCCTCAGGAGCACCGCCGACTCCAGTGCTCTCTTTACAGTTTGGCACTCCCTGGAGAGGTTTCCTAGCCTGAATGGCAAGTCCATGCCATCTTCCGACCAGTACAGAAGACAAAGGGGCTTTTTAGCCCTCGCCTCTTCCTCCCCAACCCGCAGCCCCTGCGTAAGGGGTAGCCAGGCCTTCGGGAAGCTCCACGCAACCCACAAAGGACCCGGGATCACTGCAGAACCCCCAGAGACCCGGACACGCCTCGGCAGCTCCGAGCCCGGCCTCCCACTCGGGAGAGGCTTTGGCCGGTCCTCACCTGGGCGTCGTCCCTGCCACTCGGCCCATAGTAGCGTCAGGTCGCCGTCAGCCCTCAGGAAGCGCAGCAGCTGCACCAAGAGCAGGAGCAGCGCGCACAGCACCAGCAGCCACAGCAGCAGCTCCCAGTTCATTGCGGCCGCGCACGCCCAGCTCGGGGGGAAGAAGACGGCCCGCACCAGAGTCGGGTCGCTGCCCTGCGGGATCGCAGCTCCACCCCTTCGGCCAGCCCAGAGCAGCACTGCCCCGGCTCCGCCCAGGGAGCAGGCCGGGAGGAGGAGCCGCTCGGGCGCGCCGGGCTCAGCACTCGCGGCCCCACTCGCGGTCCTTGGGCGGCCCGCGCCCTCATGCGCCACACCCGGCGGGGCCGGCAGATTGCTTGAATTCAAGTGTCCGAGACCAGCCTGGGCAACATGAGGAAACCCTGTGTCTACCAAAAATAAATAAATAAAATTCCAGTATTTTTAAAGAAGCTGATTCAAACGTAAGCTACATATTATACTACGTTATTTCCTCTCTGTACAGGGACACTATCAACGGCCAGGAGACAGATAGAATCATTCTTGCTTGGCCCCTCTTCTCCATTCCTATTCAGAAAGAACATCCCCTTTTCAAGCTTCAGTATCTTTTCATGAGGTTGAGAAAGTGCTGAAGAAAGAGTGTGGCTATCACTCAAGACCCCACAAGCCAAGGCAATGGTCCCTCCATGGGGACAAGGTCCTTTTACAATTAGAGAAAAAAAGACTGAAGCCATGTGCTGTGTTGGCACCTTACAACCTGATTCTGACCACACACAAATTTACTCTGGTGTCTGTTTGGCAACCAAAGCCTAGGTTGGTACCAAATCCTCCCCTTACCCAAGCCATTATTCACATCCTAATGTAAACAGCAAATAAAAACAGAGAATGTAATGAAAACACCGAGGTCTTGCCTACTCTAATACACAAAAGAGTAAAATACTGTTTTTGATTAATTTCCGTTTGAAATGACCTTCAAAACATTTAATTGCTTCCCACTAAATACCTACATGTGTTTGAGGCATCAACAGTAGCATCTTTCTTGTTTTCAAGCATTTGAAAGCAAGAGGGTTTTCCATTCACAAGCCTCAGAGGGACCCAGTTAGAGTGCATAGAAACTAGGCCATGTATGAGAACGACCTGTGGCCAAATGGAGAAAGTTCTGGGCGTTGATGCAGTAGAACTTTCATCCTCTTCATTTCCTAGAGTACTTTGTGTGCTCTGATGTCAAAGGCTCTTCCTTGGCTGAAACTAAATATGACTTTAAAACAGTCATGGAAATAAAAGAAGCAGTGACTTCCCTCCCCAGTGTTGTTTTCTTTTTCCAGTCTTGCCTGCCAAACTTTTGTTTTTCTTTAAATGTTTTGAAGAATGTTACTTGCAGTAATCAAATTTCCTTAAATAGCTCTTCCTTCTCTTTTTTAAATCCTATTATAAACCCCCTACCTGCCTCCCCACCCTCATCCTTCTCTAAAAAGCTTTTTGGGGTTATCTGGACTCAGAGTCATCTTTCCCTAATCTCACCTCTTTTCACAATTACTTCTGAACTATATCTGAAATTGTTTTTTAATTATTTTCAGGGTTAATATAGTATTGTTCCAATGGAACTTTAGAATCCTTGAAATAAAGTAGCAAATCTGATGCTTCTTTTGAAGAGTCTGGAATACATAGCTTAGTGTTGACATGAGAAACAATAAGCCCACGTTGATTGAATTCTCCTTTCCTTGAAATTTAAACCTCCTTGATAGAGAGTAGAAGGATAGTTACCAGAGGCTGAGAAGAGTAGTGGGAGGGTTGGGGGGACGTGGAGATGGTTAATGGATACAAAAAATAGAAAGAATGGAGAAGACCTAGTATTTGATAGTGCAATGGGGTGCCTATAGTCAATAATAATTTAGTTGTATGTTTTAAAACAACCAGAAGAGTATAATTGGATTGTTTGTAACATAAAGGATAAATGCTTGAGGGGGTGGATACCCCATTTACCATGATGTGATTATTATACATTGTATGCCTGTATCAAAGTATCTCATGTACTCCATAAATATATACACCTACTGTGTACCCACAAAAATTAAAATTCAATTTTTTAAAACCTCCTTGAAGTTCGGAAGTTAATGTTAAAATGAGAGTTGCTAGCATTTAATAAATCAATCTTCTCTAAGTATTATTAAAATGCTTTGAATAAAGTCCCAAAGTCTTTTCTATAACTGGTAACCTTCATTTTTAATTCCAGATGTAATAGAATGGTACCCTGCCTTCCCTCCTTTTAGTAATGGTCACTTTTGATGGTCTGGGGTCAGGCCCATTCATGGCAGCTAAGGCCCATTCATGGCAGCTAAGGCCCATTCATGGTAGCTAAGGCCCATTCAGGTCAGCTAAGATGAAGGCAGTTGTGCGTAAGCAATTGCCATCTTCTATAACAAAAGCATTATACAAAAATAACTTTAAAAATCCAGATCCTCCAAGATCGGCAGTCCCTAGGCGGGGGGAAAAAAGAGTGAGTGGAAACTGTGAGTGGAAACAGGGACTGAGGAATCTAGGGAGGGAATATTCTTCCTCAAGAACAATAAGGGGTTTGTGGTTTTTGATTGAGGATGTTTTCACATCCCTTAGATGCTTTTGGAAATGTGTTGGATGAACAGTGGCCATAGTGCCAGCTAGCCAGGGTATCATCAGAGTGCTAAAGATCTGGGCACTATGTAAAGACATACCCAACAAGGAATTGCCCTGCCCCAAAAGCTCACAGCACCCTTACTCAGAAATCCTGCAACCTGGCCACGGTGGAGAAGAGCTCTGCAATCTATTAGCTGCCTCCCTCCACAAGCTCTGGCTTATACCTGCCTGGCTGTACCCCAGCTACAAGCGTTCAGGTCATGGTCTAGTTTTCTGATATTCTTCAGGCAGACAAGGTCTTACCTAGAGTCTTATTTATAAGAAAATATAACTTATTTTCTTACCTTTAGTAATCTCATGGGATCCCTCAATAGGAATATCTCACTCCACTGTTCACCACATGCAGTTCCCCATATCAGTGCATTGATTGTTTGTTTAGATTAGCCAATTTCCACAGTATCTTGGGTCTCTTAAACATAAGCAGTTTATAGCTCTCATTCTCTCTCCCTTAAATGCTCTGTTTCAAACTTCCCTTTATATATCTTGTCCATGATTTAGTAGTGGTGGTTGTTATTCTAATCTAGAACTTCAAACACTCATGCACACATGAGTACATGCAAAGCTGGTGAAATTTGAACGAGGTCTGTGGATTTTGCCAATACCAATTCCCTGGTTCTGTTATTGTTCTAAAATTATGTAAAATTTACTAGTGGGGAGAACGGGGTACAGAGTACACGTCTGTTCCATCTTTGCAACTTCCTGTGAATCTATAATCATTTTAAAGTAAAAAGTTAAAAAAATTAGGTTAAATTTCTTAAAATATGCAAATATTTTCTTAAAATTCTAAAACTGATCAATGCTTTTTCCTCTCCTTCTCTTTTTTCTCCCCTCTCCAGCCAGGACCAGCCTTGGAGATAAGCAGAGTGAACAGAAATTTATGGTCTCAGATTTCAGAAAAACAAAATTCTTTCTTGCTTCTTAAATCATACTCCATCCCATTGGCTTGCAAACATGATGACACTCCTCATAATTTCACTCTTCATAAACCAAAGCATAAGGTCAGAGGAGAACTTGACATATTAGAACACTTAGGCATTGAAAGTGGTTAGTCTAACTAACCCATTGAAGTTTTGGAGAACCTGGGACTCAAATTTTGGAAGATGTGACAGATGATATGTTAACATACATTGCACCGAGGCTGAAGTGGGAGGATTGCTTGAGACTGCCTGGAAGGCAGAGGTTGCAGTGAGCCGAGACTGATGGTGTCACTGCACTCCAGCCTGGGCAACAGAGCAAGACCCTGTCTTAAAAAAACAAAACAAACAAACAAAAGAAACAAAAAAAAAAAAACACAAAAAAACCATTGCACCAAGTAACAGTCAACTTTTCAGCAGAGGTGAGTAGAGTTAATCAGTTAAGGCTTTCTGGAATACCAGCCCACCTCAAGGCCTTGTACATACTGTTCTCTCCACATAGAGGGATGGCCAGAAATCCCCCAGATGGATCCAACAATGCTCACCTCCTGTGTGCAAACCACCATGTATTTCCCTCCCAGGTTGTATCAGGGTTGGTCACTGTAACCAGCAGAATGCTGCAGAAATGATGAGTGTGTGACTCCCAAGGATAGGTCACAGAAGCTATTGCAGCTTCTACCTCTTGCTCTCTCTTGTTTATACCTTTACTAAAGTATAATTCGAGTACAAGAAAGTGCACATATTTAAGGTATACAACTTGATGAGTTTGTCAAATATATACACCTGTGAAACCATCACCACAATCAAGGTAAACATTTCAATCACCCCCAAAAGGGGTGACCCTTTGAAATCCACCCATCCTCCACCCCTTCCCTAGGCAGCCACTGATCTATTCTCTGTCACTGTATGGAAACACCTTACCTGTTTCCTCTGTGGGATGTAAAGTCCCATTTCTGGATCCATTCAGGTCCCTGTCTAATGTCTATTCTCTTTGCCTTGCCCTTACTTTTGTTCAGATCAACTTTAGCCTTAGCAGGGAATTTGGTTTTGTAATTCCGAACCCTAAGCAGTCTTGGATTGCTGTCTGCTGAGATGGGGCATGAGAGCAGTGAGGAGCGTGATCTCTTTTAACAAAGCCGTATGCTGTTCCCAGCTATCTAAGACCAAGGCTTATCTCTTTCTAGTAGGATCTTGACAGGAGCCACAAGAAGTAACCAAGACAACAAGAGTTAACCTGTCCATATGCTTTCTAATTGCCAGGCCTATTCTAAGTGCTTTATATATATTAAATCCCTTAATCTTCACAATAATCCAGTTAATTAGGTACTATTTTAATTCCCATTTCCCTGATGAGGAAGCTTAATTGTGATTAAGTAACTTGCCCTAGGTCACACAGCTAGGAGACAGGGTCTTTGAACCTAGGTAGTCTAATTTCAGTCTTTGCTCTTGAACCACCATATAATACTGCCTCTCACACCAGAGCAGCCTAATTTTGTTCTGCTGGATTCCCTGAAGCTTCCACCTTAGTATGTACAGGTCTGAATCCCAAAGAAACTACAATAATATCTTAATGAGCTGCTTCATTACCATATCATAAAGACTGCCCACTTCCCACCCAGGGATGGAGGGAGATGGAGAGAGCCTCACTGCCTCCTACCCCACCTTGACACAGTAGTTCACATTTTAGGATATTTCATTTCTAGCACTCTACTTCTGGGTACCAATGTCTCAATCAGTCGGTACTCTCAATCGCAAATGGCAGAGACCCACTAAAATTAACTTACGAGAAATGTTAAGGAATGTATTGGTGCCCCCATAGGTAAATCCCCTACCCTAAGGATGTGGCCTGCCTCTGCAACCAACCTGAGGTCCAGGTGAAAACCACTAACCTGTGGGCCAGGAGCCCAAGCACAGCACTGAGGCCTGTTACTTGGAGACAGAAGTGCTCAGGCAGAGTCCAGGGTCATTACCTTCATTTGGTAAGAATTTTGATGTTGATTTCTAGTGTCTAGAGACCTCAATATCCGAAATAAACATTAATGTATTAATTTTCTAGGGCCGCCATAACAAAATATCACAGACTGGATGGCTTAAACAACAGAAATTTATTTTCTCACAGTGCTGGAGTCTAGAAGTTCAAGGTCAAGGTGCTGACAGGGCTGGTTTCCTCTGAGGTCCCCCTCCTTGACTTGAAGACCGCCCCCTCTCCTTGTCTCATACCTCAGAAAAAGAAAGAGAATTCAAAAGGTACAGAAAGGCAAAAATAAGATCAATAGTCAGACAGCCCACTGCAGCACCTCCAGCCTGGTAGTTAAAAATCAACCCCTGACCTAACTGCTTGTATTATCCATAGATTCCAGGCATTGTGTGAAGAAGCATTGTGAAATTTTCTGTTCTGTTCTGTTCTGCTCTGTCTTGATTACCGGTGCATGCAGCCCAAGTCCCATACCCCATGCTTGCTCAATCGATCACGACCCTTTCACGTAGACCACCTTAGAGTTGTAAGCCCTTAAAGGGGGCAGGAATTTCTCTCCCGGGGAGCTCGGCTTTTGAGATGCAAGTCTGCAGAAGCTCCCAGCTGAATAAAGCTCCTTCCTTCTTTAACCCGGTATCTAAGGAGTTTTGTCTATGGCTCGTCCTGCTATAGCAGATGGTCATCTTCTTCCTGTCTTCACATAGTCTTTTCTCTGTGTGCATCTGTGTCCTAATCTCCTCTTCTTATAAGGACATCATCAATCATATTGGATCAGGGCCCACTGACATGACCTCGTTTTACCTTAACCACCTCTTTAACAAGCTCATCCCCAAATACAGTCTCATTCTGAGGTACTAGGAGTTAAAACTTCAACATATTAATTTCAGGAGAACACAATTCAGACCATCACAATAAACAAAAAATAAAGCTGAATTTATTGCTTAGGTATATAAGGGAGAGCTATGCTGACCAGGCCCAGTCTCTCTAAGCAGATCAGGGAACTGATCTTAATACAGCTCTGCAGAAGCATGGAGTTTGGTGACTGGCAGAGTAGGTTGATGTCAGCTGAAGAACTGTAGTTACTTGAGTGAGACTTTAGTAGATTCGTTGGCACTCAGTGGTGTGTTCATTGAAGCAGTCCATTCCCAGGTGGTTTGCTTTCACAAGCAAGGGGTTTTCGCTGCTGGGTTGGCTTCCAGAATCATGCTTGGAGAGGTGAATTGTTGACGGATTAAGTAGATTTAAAATCATTTCTGGTGGTTGATCTTGTATCCTGGCTGTAAATTTTTCCTAGGAGTGTGGGAACTTTTTAAAGTTTTCACTAGTGTCAAAATAATACTTAAGTTGGGCATGGTGGCTCACACCTCTAATCCCAGCACTTTGGGAAGCAGAGGTGGGAGGATCGCTTGAGCTCATAAGTTTGAGACCAGCCTGGACAACATAGCAAGATCTCATTTTTATTAAAAAATCAAAAAAATTAGCCAGGCATGGTAGCACACACCTGTAGTCCCAGCTACTCTGGAGGCTGAGGCAGGAGGATCACATGAGCCCAGGAGGTTGAGGCTGTGGTGAGCCATGATTGTGCCACTGCACTCCAGCCTGGGAAACAGAGCAAGAGCCTGTCTCAAAAAATAATACTTCAGAAAGAGTTAGTTATTGCAAGTAGATAGCTTACTTATATACATGAAAGAGAAGATTCAAGGAACAAAGGCAAAGCATTATTTAAAAGGGTGAAGAGAGAAACAAAAGTACAAGCAGCCAGGGAACAATACGTCTTATTTGCACAATTTGTGGATAAATTCATTACCTGGCATGTAGCAAAGAGGACGCCCTGGACAGTTGCCCTTGGGCAGGTGGATTGAGGGAATAAAAAAAAAAAAAAGTTTGTTTTTTTTTAACGGAGTTTTGCTGAAAAGCACTCATGACAGGCTGTTCCCTCTGTGTAATGTCTCCCCCTGTGTCTCCAGGAAACACCCCCTTAGCTAGGCCAGGTCTGCACCCTTTCCCTCATCAGGATTCCTCACCAATCACAGGGTTCCCAGGAAACAGAGTGGACTGCCTGGTAAGGGAGTTGTGTTGTCAGAGAACTTTGGGCCTAAATGGCACAATCTCTGAGGCAGTTCTCATACCCCTCACTGGCTCCAATAACAGTGCAGGGAAGGGAAGACAAATCCTTACCTTTGTTCCTTCTGGTGTGCAGAGCTTACCATAACCAGACTGACAATTTTCTCTCAAGGAGTGAGGCCTTCCTGTCCCTGCAGCGCAGGACATGACTATGCCATGGATCAGTGGGAGGTCTCATTGTAGTTGTCTTTCCCTCTAACATTGGATATTGTGTGTGTTGGAGGTTTTTACATGTATTATTTAATATATTTAAATATATTTGGACCACACCTGCACCAAAGGAATATACATCAACAGGTACCAGACTTGAAGGTGAATGCCAGTGACTTTGGGTTGTCTTTCTTTGGGAAGCAATGCATGGATTATATACAGAAGAGTTGCATTTTGTCAGTAAGGGGCACTTTAAAAAATATAAGGGAAGAAAAGTGTGTAAGCACTAGTCAGCCAGTGGCTGCATATGTGACCAACACCTGGCCAAAGAATGCTCATTTCCCCAGTCTAACTGATGAGTTCTGGGATGGACACATGAGCCCAGCCAACCACTCAGCATCCCTCCAAGGACTCACTGGCTAGTGCTGTTGGGGGAGATTTTCTGTTGCTTCGGGAAAATGTCACCAAACTCACTGACCAGGTGGAAGAGGCACATTTGAACTATGATAGAATGAGAACAACATGCAAAGAAAAGCAGAAACAGACATGAAAGATGAATGAGGAGAGCTTGGTCACTGTTAAATCCCTAGTTTTTGAGGCTTCTCCCCTAGTTCTATTTCTGTTTTCTTCCCATTGATATTTGTGTCAACAACTTCTTTCCTTTTTTTAACTCAAGTAGTTTTTTTTCAACTAGTTTGAATTGAATTTCTGTCACTTGCAACCAAGAGTCCTACACAATATAGTGCTTTTTACTTTTATTTTATAAAGATCATCATAATTATGACTTTATTATAATTTTGACCTTAATTATAATTGCAATTTTACTCATGTTATTTTCTCTCCTCCATCATAAATTTTTTCCTCTGTAAATTTGCATCAGCATAAAACATGCACAATATGTTCCATCTTAAAGAAAAAACATTTCTTTGATCCCCCACATTCTTCTCCAGTTATTGTTTCATTTTCCTCTGCACCCCTTTATATCAAAATTCAATAGTTATCTATGTGCAGTGTTTCCACTTCATCATCTTCATTCTCTCTTCAACTTATGCCGGTCAGGCTTTTGTCCCTACTATTCCACTGAAACCACTCTTCTTATTGTCACCAGTGATCCCCATCTTGATATATTAAATGATCAGTGGTCAGTCTTCATCTTACTCAACCTCTCAACAGCATTCAACACAGCTGGTCATTTCCTTATTTTTCAAACCCTTTTTTTTTTTTTACTTGGTTTCCAGTGATTTCCCTCTTACTGATATAGAAGTTAAAAAGAAATTATTTAGGCAGATAGGGTAAGGTTTTCCTTTTAATGAAAAGCAGTCCCCAAATCATTTTCTTTTCTAACACAGAGCAGCCTGTAAAATCAAGCTGCAGACAGAGACAAGCAAGCTGGAAGCCTGCATGGGTGAATGCCAGCAGTTGGGTCAATAGGAAAAGGCGACTTGGGACTAGGCATGATCAGCATGATGGCCCCATCTTCCCTTCTTTTTGACAAACCACGTGTACAGTAAGGAGGAGAAAACATGACACTGGCCAGGTGAAGACCCCATTTGCATAGTAAGATTAGGGTGGGGCAGCCAGCTTCCCCACGTGTTATGTAAATGTCACATCTGGTCCAACCAATCTGTGGGCCCTATGTAAATCAGACACTGCCTCCTCAAGCCTGTCTATAAAATCTGGTGCACTCAGCTGTGGACTGGAAGTCTGATTTGGGTGCCCCTCTCTCTTGCAAGAGGCAGAGCTGTTCTTTCTCCTTCTTTTGCCTGTTAAACCTCCGCTCCTAAACTGACTTCTTGTGTTGGTGTCCTTGATTTCCTTGGCGTGAGACAACGAACCCCAGGTGTGTACCCCAGACAGTGATGCTACTTCATTAGCTCATAGGTGCTGGTTCCTTCTCAGTCTCCATTGCTGGGTTCTCCTTTTCCTTTTCCTAGCCTTTGAATTTGGAGTACCCCAGGACAGTCTTTGACCTTCCTTTTCTCCTCTGTCTATTCATATATGCTGGTGTTCTCTGTACTCTCATGAGTTGCAAAAGTGTGTTTCTGGCACTGACCTCTCCTGTCAGGTCCAAACTCACATCCTCACTAGTTGCCTAATCCTCATCTCAATCTTAAAATATCTAAAACAGAACTCATGATTCCCACCTCTAAACTGTTCCTACCTGCAGTGTTCTCCCATCTTAGTAAATGATACTCTATTTGTGCAGCCCCCAAACCTCAGAATCATCCCTAATAGGATGTTGAGTGGAAATTTTCTTGTGGCCTTAGAATTGGCCACTAGAATCCAGCTCTGAGAAAAAAGATACATCTTGCACAATCCATATTCTAAAAAGAGCCAGACATCTCCTTGGGCTTATTCATAGGAAAAGAACCTGTCATGCCACTCCTGAACATGACCCCAATGATTCCCTCTCCCATTTTTAACCTGTCCTGGAAGGAGATGTCAGAGAGAGTTGTGGGAAATGAGACAGTGAGTCAACAGCCTCAGGGAAGGCCCATGGCTTTTTCCTCCTTCCTCATGCAAAGGGAAAGTGAGTGCTCCCTCCTCTAAGACAAGCGCAGGGAAGCTCACAGGAATTGGGACACCTGAAAGAAGGGAGACTGGCGAGAAGGGAGACAGCTGTTAGCTTTTGCTCAGGCAGCAGACTTAATTAAGCAGGGAAAAGAGAAGTGAGAAGTGAGATGGCAAAGCAGACAGAGGGACCACAGTGGGGCTGCCTATAAGACCATTACTGGGTGTGGCAAGGACTCTAGAATTTCCTGAGGCCCAAGTGATGGGAGGTAACAAGACTTATGTCACCACATCAGAGGACTGGCAGCATGTCAAAGGGAACCCAACAGTAAGACCATGGGGATGGAGCTGAGAGATTAGAAGAGATTGGATTGGAATCCGATCTCCCCTGGCAGAAAACTAGGCAGAGGGAAGTCTCCTTGGAATTGTTCTGAGAGCCTCCATATGACCACTCAAAATACCCAAGAACTTGAATGTCCGCTGCACAGAAGACATCAACAAAGTGGAGAGGTTTGCAATTGCACAACCACTTAAATGAAAGTGAAGGCCGGGTGCGGCGGTTCACGCTTGCAATCCCAGCACTTTGGGAAGCCAAGGTGGGAGGATTGCTTCAGCCCAGGAGTTTGAGACCAGCCTGGGCAACATGGCAAGTCCCCGTCTCTACAAAAAAAATTAAAAATTAGCCCAGTGAGGTGGTGTGTGCCTGTAGTTCCAGACACTGGGGAGGCATGAGGTTGGCTTCAGCCCAGGAGATAGAGGCTGCAGGGAATTATGATCATGCCACTACACTCCAGCCTGGGTGACAAAGTGAGACTTTGTCTCAAAAAGAAAAAAAAAGTGACTTGTCCCTTTTCGTCTCCCCTCTGCCATTCCAAAATTGGCCTGCATGTGTAGCAATGGGAGATAGGGAGTGAGCATGTGTGGACAGGGGGTAGAGAAGAGATGAACATGAAATTAAAATTGAGATAAAGTTTTAAATTGGAATAGGCTAGATCAGGCATTATAATGCTTGAACATGATCAGATAACTGTGCCACCTGTCAGAAATACTGTAAAGGGACAAGAAAGGAAGATTTAATAGTAATTAGAATAAAATGAAACTGTTTCAAATGTATACCCCTGTAGATTGAAATAGTCAAATAAGCCAGTTACTATTTCTAGCTCTAAATGTGCTTCTCTTCTAGTTGACTACATCCCAAATCCTGCCATTTCTTACCCCATTCATTCTTATTATCCTGGTCCAAGCTAACACCACCTCTCCGCTTAATCACTGCCATGGCCTCCTCACTGGGCCCACGACTGTCACTCTCTGCTCCTCCTCCCCCATGTCTATTTTCTACTCAATATCTAGAGTTCTCTTTTAAAAGCCTAAGTCAGTTACCTACTCAAAATATTTGGAATGAAACCTAAACTTTCACCGAACATAGTGGTCCACACCTGTAATCCCAACACTTTGGGAGGCCAAGGTGGGAGTATCACTTGAACCCAGGAGTTAGAGACCAGCCTGGGCAACATGGTGAGAGACTGTCTCTACAAAACAGTAAAAAATTAGGCAGGTGTGATGACATGCAACTGTAGTCCCAGCTACTCAGAAGGCTGAGGCAGGAGGATCACTTGAGCCCAGGAGATCAAGGTTGCAGTGAGCCTTGATGGGGCCACTGCACTCCAGCCTGAGTGACAGAGCAACATCCTGTCCCCAACAAACAAAACCCCTGAACTTTGCCAAAGGGAGCAGCCATTGGTGTGTTGTATTTCTTTAGAGTATCAGTAACCTATTATATTAATCAGCAGTGATGAGTAATTAAAGAGAAATCTAATTCAAATAGGAAAAGAAAAATATTGTTGCCTTTTGCTGATTAGGTACAGAAAATTTGGTACCATATTCTAAAAGTACCAATTTCCTTATCTCACCCAAGTTGATACAAAACCATCATTACCATTGTCTGCCATCTCACAGAATCACACAAACTACTGGAGAATTTTCATCTTCCTTTTCACTCCCTACCAAAGCATTCATTTATTCATTTAAAAACAATTGCACTCACTATGTACCAGCTTATGAGCTGTAAATACAACAATGGATAGAACAGACAAAAATTCCTTCCCTCATGGAACTTACATTCTGGTGAATGGGCCTTTTACTTTAATGATTAGATTAAAATAATGCTGTGAAGTATGCATGTGTGGGGGGGGGAGGTATCAAAATGCTATCACTCATTTATTCATTTAGTTATCCATTAGGCATTAAATTAGGAAGTGCATGTTACATTCTGAAACTTACCTTTTCAGAAGTCAGTTGCCAGTATAATGAAACACTTGCTTTGAAATGATGAAAATAAGATTTCAAATAAAAAACTTTTTCATTTTTATAAATTAACACTAATAGATTTTTTTTAATTTCAAAAATAGCAAAAGTTTATTGCAATCCATGTAAATAAATGATGCAGGAAGGCATAAGGAAAAGTAGATGACCTTCCCTGTGTGAACTCTCACCTACCACAGTAGGCTAACCATAGCTCAGAGCCTGGGATGAGCCTTCCTACAACATTCCCTTTCTCATATAAACATTCCCAAATATTATAATTAATTTTATGAAATTTCCATTTTCATTTCATTTAAAAATTATCAAATATCAGCAATATCCCTATGGTTCTTTGGTTGAACTTATAAAAAGAGTATTGTATTATACACCTCACACTGAGACTTGCTTTTCCAGTTTACCAATATCATGAACATCCCTCCAGATAGATTTAGTAGATTTAACACTTTCTTTTTAATCACTGTCTACTATTCCATTGAATAGATATACCACAATTATTCAATCATATCCATTACTGATGGGCATTAAAACTGTTTCCTTTTTGTATTAAATAACTACAACCAATGGTTTATATCCATGTGTATCTGTGTTCCTTATATACTGATGCTGTTATTTCTATGAGATGAATTCCTAAGAGTAAAATTGCCAAATTAAGAGTATATTTAGGTATGTTTAGATATGCAAATACTTACCATTGTGTTTTAATTGCCTACAGTATTCAGTACGGTAACATGCTATACAGGTTTGTAGCCTAGGCTATAGTATCTATCCTAGGTGTGTAGTAAGCTATACCATCTAGGTTTGTTTAAGTACACTCTATGATGTTGATATAATGACAGAATCGCCTAACAACCCATTTCTCAGAAAGTATTCCCATCATTAAGCAACACATGGCTGTATTTGTTCCTTTGTACTCCGTATTACTTCATGCTATTTCAAATTTTGTGTTCTTTTAAATTGTGTTTTCTAGTTACTTGCTGCTGGTATATGAATATGAAATTAACTATTATAAATTGCTTCTATAACAAGGCACTGTGCTAAATTATCCTATTTTAAAATTCTACATGTTTTCTATATAATTAAACCTATTATTTATAATATAATGATAGTCTAATTTCTTTTTCCAATTCTTATGTCTTCATTTCTTTTTTTTTTTTTTGCACTGTCGGGAATTTCTAATACAGTATTGACTTGAAGTGATAAAATGGGTAACATTGCCTAGTCCCTAACTTTATTAGGAAAGCTTAAAATTTTTCTGATTTAGGATTATGTTTGCTGAAGTTTTTTATAGATAGATAGGTAGGCAGAATCTTTAGGTGAAGAATATTCTGTTTCTTTTACCCTCCATTTTTTATTACAAAACTTTCCAAATATACAAAAGTTAAAAGAATAGTACATGATCATCCATATACCCACTAACTATTAGCAATTTGTCATATTTGTTTCATCTATAAGAAATATAAATGGGGCTATAAAGGCTGTGGGAAATCGTACAGTGATTGAAATCATATATAAACATAGCATTGTCTTTGGGGTCTAAAAAATTAGTGCTTTCTAAACTTTATGAAGGAGTTTCCAACAAATGACTTATTAATGTTGATCAGCACATTGGATCAGAATGTTGGAATGCTGGCAGCAGGTTTGTAGGCAGATGCTTGTTCTTTAGCAGACATAGCAAGAGAAGAAGTTTCCAACTTTAAATCTGATTTTGGTTATAACGCTCCACTAAAACATCTTGCAAACAGAGTGGACATGTATGTACGTGCATATACACTCTACAGTGCTGTTAGATCTTTTGCCTTCAGTTTCATGTTAGGGTCTTACAGTATGAATGACAGTGCACAATTTTCCATGATTGACTCATCAGGTGTTTTATATGGTTATTGGGTCTGTGCCACTGGCAAAGCCAGGCAAGCTGTAAAACAGAAATAGAAAAGCTTCAGATGAAAGAAATGACCTGCTATGATACTGTTACAGAAGTTGCTCAAGTAATTTACATAGAACATGATGACGCTAAGGATAAAGCTTATGAACTCAGCTGGGTTAGTGGTTTAACTAAAGGAAGACATGAAATTGTTTCAAAAGATATAAGGGAATAAGCAGATAAATATGCTAAAGAATCCTTGAGTGAAGAAGACAGGTCAGATGATGATAATATGTAACATTTACTCCAGTATCTATTCTATGTTAAATTCCTATTACAATCCCGCGTAACTATATAGCCCTGTGGATTACACATATCCACTGACCAATTTTTTATTAAATTTTCATCTTGTAAAAGACAAAACAGAAACAACAACAAGATAATTTTAAAAATTAAAAATATTACCCCACTACTTTCTGGCCTCCATGATTTCTAATGAGGAACCCGCCATCAGTCTTATTAAAGATCACTTGTACATGATGAGTTGCTTCTCCATCTTTGTCTTTTGATAATTTGATTATGTGTCCTGGCATGATTCCTTTTGCATTTATCCTTCTTGGAGTTAATTGAGCTCCTTAAATGCTTAAATTCATGTTTTAATTTTTAAAAATCAAATTCAGGAAATTTTAAGCCATTATTTGTTCAAATATTTTTTTCTGACCACTTTGTCCTCTCCTCTCCTACTGGGATTCCCAATATGTGTATTTGGTTTGCTTAATGGCAACCCATAGGTCTCTCAGGCACTGTTTGTTTTTCTGCATTCCTTGACTGAATAATTTCAAAGGACCTATCTTTATGTTTGCTAATTCTTTCTATCATCCTGCTCAAATATGCTATTAAAATTCTCTAAAGAAATTTTTATTTCAGTTACTCTACTTTTCAGGTCGAGAATTTCTGTCTGGTTTCTTTTTATAATTTCTATTTTTTATTGATATTTTCTATTCATTTATCATTTTCCTGATTTTCTCTCACACTATCCCCATGGTTTCCTTTAGCTCTTTGAGCATATTTAAGACAGTTTGACTAGGTAGTCCAATGTCTGTGCTTCCTCAGAGATAGTTTTTGTTCATTTCTTTTGTGAATGGACCATACTTTCTTGTTTCTTTGCATGCTTTATAATTTTTTGTCAAAAATGGAAACTTAAAAGCAAGATAAAGAACAGTATTATAATATTTATTTAATAAACTCTTATATAGCCAGGTATTTTTCTGAATGTTTTACAAATATGAAATCGTTTAGTCTTCTGAACAATCCTGTGAGATATTGTTATTATATTCATTTTACAAGTGAGAAAACTGAGGGATAGAGAAGTTAATGTCATTGCAGCTAGTAAATGGCAGGGCTGGGATTTGTAGGAGGTGGAACTCTAGAATCTGTGCTTTTTCTCACTATGCTATATTTCATCTCTGTAGCTAGAGATTACTCTTTTTTTCCATTTATTCTTTATCATGGTAAAATATACATAACAAAATTTACCATTTTAACTATTTTTAAATATATAATTCAATGGCCTTAAGTATAATCAAATTGTTGTGCAAATGTGATCCAAATTTGCAAATATTTTTTCATTATCTCAAACTGAAACTCTGTACCCATTAAACAATAACTCCCTATCATCTTCCCCTGGCCCTGGTAATCACTATTCTACTTTCTTTCTCTATGAATGTGAGTATTCCAGGTACCTCACATATATGAAATCATATAATATTTGTCCTTTGATGTCTAGCTTATTTCATTTAGCATAATATCCTCGAGGTTCATTCATGTCATAGCATGTTTTGGAATTTCATTGCTTTTTTAAGGCTGAATAATATTCCTATATATGTATATTCTACATTTTGTTTATCCATTCATCTGTCAATAGAGATTTCAGTTGTTTCCGCCTTTTAATGAATAATACTATGAATATTGGTGAATATTTGTGTGACAGAAAGATAAATATTGTATACTCTTAGTCATATGTGGCAGCCAGAAAAGTAAGCTCATAAAAGTAGAGAGTAGAATTATGGTTCTTAGAGGCTGGGGAGAGTAGGGGCAAGAGAAGGACAGAGAGAGGTTGGTTAACAGACACAAAATTACAGCTAGATAGGAGGAATAAATTATCGTGCTCTATAGTACTATAAGAACTATATTCTGAATATGGTTAATAATAATGTGTTAATTATTCAAAAAGCTAGAAGAGAAGATTTTGAATATTCCCCACACAAAAAATGATAAATGTTTGAGGTGTTGGATATATTAATTACCCTGATTTGATTATTGCACATTGCATACATGTATTGAAATATTACTCTGTATCCCATAAATATGTACAATTACTACATGTCAACTAAAAAGGAAAAATATTTGTGTAAGTTCCTGCTTTCAGTTCTTTTGGGTATAGACCCAGAATTGTAATTACTGGATTATATTATAATTCTATGCTTAACTTTTTAGAGAACTGCTATGTCGTATTTCACAGTGGCTGTGTCATTTTACATCCCCATGAGCAACACATAAGGGTTTCAATTTCTCTACATTACTAGCCACACTTGTTATTTTCTAGTTTTTGATAGTAACCATCCTAATGGATGTAAGATGGTATCTCATTATGGTTTTGATTTGCATTTTCCTAATAATTAGTGATGTTGAGCATCTTTTCATGTGTTTATTGCCCATTTCTACATCTGCTTTGAAGAAATGCTGTATCAAGTCCTTTGCCCATATTTGAGCTGTTTTATGTGTGTGCTGTTGTTGTTGTTGTTTTGCTATTGTGAAGTTATAAGAATTCTTTATGTATTTTGAATATTAATCCATTATCAGATATATGATTTGCAAATATTTTCTTCCATTTGCTGGTTACATTTTTACTCTGTTTGATAACTTACCACTTTAGTTCCCTTTTTCTTCATTCAGTATTCACTTTTGGAGCTGTAAATTTTTTTGTCTGTTTTACAGAATTCTCACAAAGTTGATTCTGAGAGTTTTTGCTTCAGTTTTTGATTTTTCTGTGGAGAGACATGCTCTGGGAGCTACCTACTCTACCATTTTTTCTGACATTACTCTATCTGCCTTTTTCTATAAATAAAGTTTTATAGGAACACATTTTTGCCCACTCATTGTTATACTGTCCATGGCTGCTGTGTTAGGTATCTCCTGACATGGATCCCTCTCCCTTAGTATTCACATCCTTATGCAATTCTGCTGTTTCAATGGGGGCTGGATCTAGTCACTTGCTTCTAACAAATACAATAGAGCAAAAGTGATGGGAAACTGGATATGGTTGCATGCATCTGTAGTCCCAGCTACTGAGGAGGCTGAGGTGGGAGGATTTCTTGAGCCAGGTAGTTCAAGGCTATAGTGCACCACTGAATAGCCACTACACTTCAGCCTGGGAAACATAACAAGACCCCATCTTGGGAAAAAAAATGATGGGGTGTCATTTCTGTGGTTCAATTTGAAAAGACTGTGACCTCCTCTTGCTATTATTCTCTCACTCTCGCCTTCTCAGCTTGCAAGCATGGATGCAGCAAGCTGCCATGTGTGCAAGGCCCACAGGCAAGGAACTGAAAGTGGCCTCTGCCAACAAGGAATCGAGGCTCTCACTCAAACACTCTATGAATCCAATCAACAACCACATAAGTGAGCTTCAAATCAGATCTTTTCCCAGTTGAGCCTTCATAAGAGACCATACGGCTGGCCTACACCTTGATTATAGCCTTGTGAGAGACCATGAAGCAGAGAACCCTGCTAGTTTATGCCAGGATTTTGAACCACAGAAACTGAGATAATAAATGTGTGCTGTTTTATGCCACCAAACTTTGAGTAAATTGTTACAAGGTATAGACAACTGATACAGCTGTTTTTGCATGACGACACTAGAGTTGATTATTGTGACGGGGACCATATGATTCATAAAGAATAATATATTTACTATCTGGCTTTTTACAGAAAAAGTTCTGTGTGAGAATGCAAGCAAGGAGGCTGGCAGGTATAGTCTTCCATGACTCAGAAAGGAGGGAAGAACCAGCTCCATGAGCACTAGTTACTAGATGAGCTACATGAGCACTAGGCAATTACTGCCCTCTGATGTCCTGATGTACATCAAATGTCTATTTTGAACTCAAACTGCTTTCTTGGTATGACATCAGAACTTCTTCTTAAGTGTATAAAAGTTGAAGGCTCAGGAGAGCCAGTGATATGTGTGTTCTCCCACACCACTCACAATCTGGTCCCCTTTATTTCCTGGAAAGTCCTGCAAAGGCTTTGGAATGAGACTACTTCAGTGATTCTGATGGGGAGTAAGGCTTGGAAATTACCACTTTAAACTTCCCCAGAAAATCTCTTTTACAGAATTAATGTACTTAACATACTGGTTCACAGAATAAGTGCTTCTTAAAGCAAAAGGGAATTTACCCTCTATCTGGGCCAAATGTGTCATTTTCTAGGTGAGAAAAATGAGGCTAGGAGAGCTTAAAAGGCTATCTAAAGGCCACGGAGCCCCAGGTTTAAAGGAAAAGTGAAAGCAGATTCATTAATTCTCTGCCCAGGGCTTTTAAAAACTATTATTTAATTGTCTTTGAGCAAATTATCACAAGATCTGATTCAATTAAATGTGAATTTATATGCTTTTACTGCATTAAGAATCATCTGATCTGCATGTTGGTTGAACAATTTACGTCAAGAAAAGTCTTTTATTACTTAATTTGCATTTTCTACTGAAGGCACCCATAAATAAGTCAGCATCGCCCTCTACTGGATGATTTGTATTTATTACTCATTCGTTGCATCCAACATGATTTACGTAGAATTTTGGATATTTTTTCTTAATTTCAATGAAAGGTACATGAAAACCAGGACATTCCAGCTGTTTGGATATTCCCCTATGCCTATTAATCCAGTCGGGTAACATTTTCCTCTTCCAAAAGAGACCTTGATTTTCTAGTCTTGAGAATTATAAGTTTAAACAATGAATTCCAACGTGTTAACAAAGAAGGAAAAGACAGAGTCAGAGAAACCAAGAGATGGAGATAGAGATGAGGAAAAGCTAGAGAGAGAGAGATTAGAAGAGAGGGTCAATTCTGGTCAGAGTGAAAGTAGACTGTTTTTCTACTTTGGCAGCTTCAAAAATAAACTCAAATAAATGCTTTCTTTGTGGCATCACTAGCTGCAGTTTTTACAATGCATATGCTAGTTCTAGCTCATGGGATAAACTTTTTATCTTCTTGAGACCACATTTAAGCTGTGAGCTGGGTTGACTACAATGATCGTTTCTTCTGCCTGTGAAAATGGTATGCTCCTATCAAAGCAGATTAAATTGTGGTTGGTTGGGAGTCAGCCAGCAAACTGTTAATAGCACTAAAACTGACTGAACTGTGGCTTACATTTTGACATATAAGGTAAGAAAAAATAAACAGTAATAAAAAAGATACCACTGCACAATTAGCTCTTACATTACAAAAAAAGAAGAAAGAATAACTAGTATAAATTAAATTATGTGATGTAAATTACTATAACAAGAATATCTAGATGCAGTTGTAACAAGGCAAATGCAAATGCAGAGTGAGTCATCATTTCTGGGTTAAGTATCTGCAACCCAGACTCTTCAGCCCTGACCTCTATCATCTAGCCCAGAAACAGCTTCAGATCCCGGAAAGAATATGGGCTTTGGCATAGACACACCTGCATTCAAATTGCAGCTCTGCCACTGTGTGGCCTTGAGAAAAGCCTTGCTTTCCTTATCTGTAAGGTGGAGGTAATTGTATATAATTCATACAGTTTGGGAGAAATTAAATGAAATAAAGCATAGAAATCACTTAATACAGTATCTGCCATATACGGCTACTACACAACTCCAGGTGACACACACAGGCCATCATTTCCAAGCAACACATCCAAAACTCTCTCTCTCTCTACCTCTTCGTCCCTAATTACTATCCCCACTATTCACATGGTTGTCCAAGCCATAAGTTTGAGCACCACCCCAGATTCCATGTTCCTGCTTACCTCCATATATGCTTGCAAAACTTCTACTCTGTCTTCAAGACAGTTCAGGTGTCACCTATCCTGGGAAGAATCTGGATTTCTTTGCCCCTCACAGACTAAGTTCTTGTTCTACTCCCATGTTCCCAAGCGCCCCATATATATGTCTATTAGACAGCTAGTTATACCATATCGTTGTGACTTGTTTCTCTTTCCCACTGGGCTGTAAGTACTTTTAGAGCAGAGAATTATATATGATTCAAAGTTTTATCCCTAAGTTATATCAATGTACCTGCCACATGAAAATGCTGGAAAACATTTGTAGTATAAATGAATCAATGACCACATAAACGTGTTGGAGTTTCTTTTGTCTTATTTTAGCTATATGTATGTATTTGTTATTTATTTTTTAGAGACAGGGTCTTGCTGTGTCACTGGGCTGGAGTGCAGTGGCCTCATCATAATTCACTGCAGCCTGGAACTCCTAGGCTCAAGCCATTCTCCCAGGTCAGCCTTCCCAGCAGCTGGGAAGTATGTTACTACCCCCTGCTAATTATGTAAATTATATTTTTTGTAGCAACAGGATCTCATTACATTGCCCAGGCTGGTCTCAAACTCCTGGCCTCCAATCCTCCTACTTCGGCTTCCCAAAGCACTGGCATTACAGGCGTGCGTCATGGTGCCTGGCTTGGAGTTTCTTAAATGTTCATCTCACCCCTTTCCTCTATAGATTCTGAACCAATTGAACAACAGTCAGGAGTGATGTGAAGAATGCTACATGGGCCAGGCGAGATGGCTCACACCTGTAATCCCAGCACTTTGGGAGGTTGAGGCGGGAGGATCACTTGAGGTCAGGAGTTCGAGACCAGCCTGGCCAACATGGTGAAACCCTGTCTCTACTAAAAATACAAAAATTAGCTGGGCGTGGTGGCAGGCACCTGTAATCCCAACTACTCGGGAGGCTGAGGCACAAGAATCACTTGAATCTAGGAGGAGGAGGTTGCAGTCAGCTGGGAGCACACCACTGCACTCCAGCCTGGGTGATAGAGCAAGATTCCATCTCAAAAAAAAAAAAAAAAGAATGCTATGTGGACCAGACCTTCAGGCAAGACCAGGCTTCCTATTCCTTCCCCCAGGTTTAGATTTCTTGACCCTGTAAATCAACTAAGATTTGCTCAGCAGCCGCATTCCCACTGGGGAAACAGCTACCTGCCTCATACCTACAAGCATGGAGTGAAAAACAAGCCTGCCTCTGGAAGCTTGTCATTGGACCTTGATCCAGGTGTGATTACCCCATAGAATCAGGAACAGAGGAAAAAATATGCCCTTTGCAGGCAGGGCAGTTCTGAAAATGAGAATGCTTACATCAGTGCGGGTTGCTCCCTGCACAGGGTGCCAGCCAAGGAGCAGGTGGGGATTGAAATCCAGTCCACATTTCACTAGCCAAGCTACACTCACTGGTTTGAATCTATGTTACATAAAGATACCATCTGTCCATCAAGCCTTGTGGACAGAGGGCTGTGTCCACCCAGAGGGAGCACTTTTGTGTCATCTGTACAAAAGCTCCATGTGAACTCATGGGCTTCTTTTCCCCAAATCTCACCAATCAAATGAGTCTTTTCTACTCCCTTGTAGAGGAACATCATAGATGGAAGTAAGACCAGAACTTCCCTTCCGAATACTTGCAAAAGAATCTAAGTTTTATTTTTATGAGCTAGGAAAGGAAGGGAAGAGTTCTACCTAAGACAGATAAGCAGGGAGAAGAGAATTGGCATTAATTGAACATATACTGTATGCCGGGCATTGGAGAGCATGTGATATGGATAAGCCATTTCATATTATTTGACCAAGTGTGTTAAGATTGATATCTTCAGATGAGCGTCTTGAAGATTACATTAAAGAAGACCACACATCCAAAAGTGATGACACTTGAATCCAAAGTCCATCATCTACTACCACTCTGTGGTACTTTGTACTCTTTCAACAAAAAGTCCTACTGGCAGTGACTATTCTTTAAGACTTCCAGGAGCTGAGGAGCATGGCGCTGAACAATACAGACGCAACTGTTATCCCATGATCTGCAATGAGAAACACAAGCCAGGCAGGACCAAGTTTTTAGACGGGTGTGTTCCAAAAGTTCACTCCAAGACTAATGCTTAGCAAATATTTTTTCTAAGTTATAAATAAAGATTACTTTCCTGAGTTAGCTCCAAAAATTGTTTTTAGTGTGGTTTGGACCCTTAACCCCTGAGATAGAGCTTCCCTGATTCTCTCTGACCATCGAGTCCCACTGGGTACCTCTGTGAGCCAGTAAACTCCCAGGTGGACTAGCTGTGTAAATGTGGGTTGGGGGGGGGGGTGGCTTGTAAAGCAAGCAACATAAAACGAAGGGTCTATGTAAAAAGTCCTACAAATATGGCTTTGAAAATCTCTATTGCAGGGTTTCTCAAACTCAGCACTGTTAACATTTTGAGCCAGATAATTCTTGGTTGTAGGGGGCTGTCTAGTACATTATAAGATGTTTAGCAGCATCCCTGGACTTAACCCACTAGATGTCAGTAACAACCTCCCACCATCACAAATTATGATAATCAAAAATGTCTCCAGACATTGCCAAATGTCCTGTGTGGGACCAAAATAGCTCTCCATTGAGACTTCGGAGTGCAATGGCTTCTGAACAATGGCCTATAAGCATTTCGGTATTCCGTAACTCTCAAAGGCCTAAAACCCAGGTTCTGTGAATAAACTCACTAATGTGTAAAAAAGCATAACATCTTAAAAAGTAAAACACAATTTTTGATGGTTGTGAAGGGCTATTTAAAAATTTTTAAAGATTTAATACCTCTAAATACCTAGATTTTTTAATACCTAGAAAGATTTAATACTTTTTCTCATATAAAGGATGATTGAAGATTGTTTTTCAATCTCAAATAAAATATACTGTTCCCCAGACAGTGTAAGACATTTTAGGTTAAGAATTAATTAAGAATTATGATACTCTTGTTTTCAGGTTGTAATTTAGTATCAACAACAGGCCTTTTCTTTGGCTATAAACAGAAAAATGTGGGTGTGGACATAATGAAGCAATTGTACAGTTTGAAATAGTGAATAACTCACATCCCTCAAAGAGAAAGGGTCATGCTACCTTCACAACGCAGGCCAAGAAAATTCCCATGATCTAAGCCACATAGAAGAGTTTCAGATTCCACAAAATACTTTGAGCCCCCTCCTTTATTCTCCCATCCCACTATTCTCTGTTTTTGAATGATCAAAAAGTGAAGTTTCCTTCACTTTTGGGCTAATGCCCAAATGCCCCTTGGGAAAGTTCAACTTCTCTTTTATTTGAAAATTAAAATTCTTATCTGATGAACTTCAAAATCTCCATCCAAAGATGAACACAGAGGTTATGAGTTGCTCTAGCTCTCTAAGTGCTACATAAAACAGACGAAGGAATAGAATTCCAGGACTCGGCCTTCCCAGTCCGCTATAGACATTATTATAATTCTCCAACTGAAAGCCAAATTCTGGCTATAAGTTCTGGCTATGTTACCATTAAGCTGACTTCTCATCCACATTTTCTAATACCACACTTTCAAAAAGAATTGAAAACGTATATGGTTTGTATATAAGCAGAGTATAGCGGCTGAGAGCTGGGATGCTGGCACCCAATGACTTCGATGCAGAATCTCGGCTCTGCCACTTACTAGCTTGTGACCTTGAGACCCTCCACCTCAACCTCTTTGTGCCTGTTTCCTCAACTACCCAGTGGAGATAATAAAAGTGTTCATGCCTTAAGGTAGTTATAAGGAATTAATGAGTTAATATTTATAAAGTGCATAGATTGGTGTCTAACACATAGTAAGTGCTAAAAAGGTATCTGTTAAACAAAATTATACAATAAATAGAGCAACACAAGGCCTTTGTCCCATTATTACAATCACGAAATGCTCTAGGGGAAAAATGAGAAAACAGGCTTTTTGTTTTTGCTACTGGCACTTCCTTCTTCCAGTCCCGTCTTCCTTTTTCTGTGTCTATTTCATGTCTTCTTTCTAGGTTCCTACCAGGGTGTTAGCAGAGAACAACTGGTGATGCTTAACGTGCCAGTCTAAGCTTCCTTCGCAGAGGGGCCTTTGAATTTCCCCTGGAGACTCTGAAAAGCTAAAAAGCCCGCAGAACTTAAAGAAGTGAATCTCTAGCCCTGCAGCATAAGTGAGGAGTTGTATTTTCAGAGAGGGGGACCCTCCAGGCCTGGTCTGCACACTCCTCAGGCTGGCCCTGGGGAGAACAGTAATGCAAATTCATACCTTTGAGCTAAAAAATTAAATTTAAAAAATAAGCAGCCTCAAGTTTCTGCAGTCTAGCATATGGCAACTGTGGCACTGTCTTGAAATGAGTCATCTGAAGCCCAAGTTAGAAGCAGACATAATTTCCAGATGTCAAAAAAAATATTTTTCCCTAAACAGAAAAGCAAGCAAGATGGAGTGCAATTTTCAAAACTGCTTATTTTACTAGCTGTTAATGTTTACTCACTTCTGATTTTCCCAAGATTATCCCCTTGTAAGCTGTGGCCTAAATGCATTTAAATTGCCTTTGAATATCCCAAGCAATGCTTACTACCATGGAAACAGAACCAAGGATATGCAAGATGACTCCTCTGGGGCATAATTTGGTGCTCTAGATACTTTTGATTGGTTGCTCCCTGCTCTGTCACCTCTTCTCTGAAATGTAATCATGTTGGTTGGATTTATTTTTATTATCCACAGGAGCACACAATTCACCAAGTAGTGGAAAATGCCATTCATTCATCAAAGTCCTTCCAGAGAGACATGGGCGGCATTAGCGAGCAAATCCTTATGTGTCAGAAAACACGGGCAGATAGCTCCAGAAGGATTTGGGCCTTTGCCCAACAGTCTAAGAGATAACCTGCACCTTTAAAAATGTTATTGGTGTAGGAGAAAGGACTACAGACTGGTGCCCCAAAGAATGCTGCCTAATGCCCTGGTTCTGGAGAATGTAAGTGGGTAGTAGTTGTACACTTCTGTATAAATGGTATATGAAATAATAGTAATAAGGGATGAAAACAGAAATATCCAATTCCTGGCTTTGTTGTTAAGGTATTTATAAACTCAATAAAATTACTTAGCTCTGTTTTTTTAATGTAAAATGGCCATTTGTAGAGTGGAGTGGAGAATAGGGCTTGGGTTCAGTTTGAGGTCAATGTTTGTAAACTAATGAATCCTTTGGATGAAGGATCTAGGCATAAAGAACAAATAGTATTTCCCTTGCCTGTCTCATCAATCCACAATGAAGATGAGAGAAAAATGTCAAGGTCAAGTCTGTTGTTTTTGTTTAAAAAATACCATCTGAGCCGAGAGCATCTATCTTAGCCACTTGAAGGGATAATGTCCTTATGCTTCCTACAAAACTTGATTCATGTAATGTGCACAAACACAAAACAAACAAATACTGCGATTTTTGGATTCATATTTCCTTCTCTTTCTGGAGTGCCTTGAAATTCTTTGGGCATATGTCAATGCATGGGAACAGAGACCAGCTGCTTCTTGGAATAAACAATATCACAGCAATGAAAAGATGCAAAGGCCAGAGTTGGACAAGCTGAGGCTACCTGACCTTCACTCTGCACAGAAATGATTGTGGCATTTAGATGTTGATAGATGTTGAAAGATTAAAACATTGACAACTAAGTTTAAGCTCTATAGTACAGAAAAGTTCCTGTATATCCCTAAGAAATATATTAATAAATATATTTACAGATATTTCTAACAGAAAAATTGGCAAGGAAGGTGGACTGATCATTTATGTAAATGAATATAAAATTAGTTCATAAAAACTTGAGGGGAAATTTAATTAATAATCAGAAAAATTAAAAAACACTATTTTATAACTGATTCGCAAAAACAATTTAATCATTTAATGCTGGAAGAGTTATGGAAAGTGAGGCAGACATATGTCATGTTTGTGGCCAACGGCATCTTTTGAACAATGTTCTTATATTTGGAGAAGTTCTTATGAGTTCTGCCTTTTAAGGAAAAATAAATAACTTATTTTCCCAACCTCCTTTGCAACAGAGACGTAGACATGTAACCTAGGCTCCACCAATCACATATAGCCAATTGAGATTTTGTTAGAGAAGAAGGAAAAGGGAGGGTGCAGATGCTGCACAGAGTTTATTTTCTGATGGAAGTGACAGCAGAGTTCCTGGCACCAGCCAGTGCCCAGACTCAGCAAATGAGCTGTGGTGGTATCTCCTGATGGCAGCACCATGGTTTTCTCCAAAGCAGTCCTGGAGGGTGATGTGAGCATCCTTCATGGCTGTGTAGTCTTCCAAGACTTACTCTCTGGACTTCCAGAAGGACCAATTAATTCCTAAGGACACTGGTTAAATACAGTATGTTCATTTGTATATCCTGGGTGCAAACATAAATAGGAATGCCACTTTAATATTGTATATCAAGTTCCAGAAAAAAATTATCTTGCATTTATTAAGCCTTCTTATAAAAATATATGTCAAGGAAATAGCCCAAAAGAAGAAAAATGGCAATATGAATGGACAATTTAAAATTTCAAAGGATTGGAAACAACCTGCAGGCTCACCAACAGGGTAGGAGTAAAGTCAGTCATGGCATACTCTTGGTAGTCAGTAGAATGCCAGCATTTCTATGTGGTAGGGGCTTGGGATACACTCTTTTGTAAGAGGGAGGACCAGGGACTTAGATCTGCATTTAGATAGAGTGTATGCTCTTTTTACTTAGATGGAATATTTATTTGGGGTTGTTTGTAGGTAATGAAGAATGGGACTGGAGGGCATTAAAACCTGCCCCAACCATCTCTCTATTGGCAAACTATTACACAGTGAACAAAATAACTACTAGGAATTGTTTGGGTTTTTTAAAGTTTTTAATTTTGGGGGGTACATTGTAGGTGTATGTATTTATAGGTTACTTGAGATATTTTGATACAGGCATGCAATGCTTAATAATCATATCAGGGTAAATGGGGTATCAATCACTTCAAGCATTTATCCTTTGTGTCACAGACAATCCAATTATACGCTTTAGGTATTTTTAAGTTTATAATTAATTTTTATTGACTATAGTCACCCTGTTTTGATAGCAAATACTAGGTCTTATTCATTCATTCTATTTTTTGTACCCCTTAACCATTTCCACTTTCCCCTTCTGACCCCCCAGTACCCTTCCCAGCCTCTGGTAACCATCCTTTTACTGTCTATCTCCGTAAGTTCAATTGTTTTCATTTTTAGCTCCTGCAAATAAGTGAGAACATGTGAAGTTTGTCTTTCTGTGCCTGGCTTATTTCACTTAACATAATGACCTCTAGTTTCATCCATGTTATTGCAAATGACAGAATCTCATTCTTTTTTATGACTGAATAGTACTCCACTGTGTGTATGTACCACATTTTCTTTATTCATTCAACTGTTGATGGCCACTTAGGTCCAAATGTTGGCTATTGTGAATAGTGCTGCAATAAACGTGGGAGGGCAGATATCTCTAATATACTGATTTCCTTTCTTTTGGGTGTATACCTGTCATTGAGATTGCTGGATCATATCGGTAGTTCTATTTTTAGTTTTTTTAGGAATGTCCAAACTTTTCTCCATAGTGGTTGTATTAATTTACATTCCCACCAACAATGTACAAGTGTTCTATTTTCCCTACATCCTCACTGACATTCATTATTGCCTGATATAATGAATAAAAGGCTTTTGGCTTAAAGCCATTTTAATTGGGGTGAGATGATATATCATTGTGTTTTGATCTGCAAGGAAGTTTTTGTAGCAATATAGAAAAATATTCATATGTTGTTAAAGGAGTAGAACAAAACCCAAAATTATATCTATGATGTGACTACTAGTGTTATGTAAAAAATTGAAATAGTGTTCTGCCAAGGTTTTTCAATGCAATGAATATTTTTGTGCTTTGCAAAATTATCGTAAGTGTTCATATTATATCTTCTCTTTGGCAATGTCTCACTGATGTTATGGTGATATCGCTACCTGCTCAGTGAGGATGACTTTGACACCTACTGTCTTTCGGCAGAGTTAGACTCAATCTGAGCCTTAGGTGGTATGGCTCCTTTGGGTATTCATGGATCCACAGGGCCAAAGGGAAGAGAAATCACTATGTAAAATCTCCAGCCACATAGGCCTTTCCACCAGAATTGTAAACATGCACCTGCTCGCATGGGGAATGGGGGAGTGCTGGAGGGACAATAAATTGGCAAACCTCTTTGGCATTCTCTAATAAAGTCGGAGCTATCCATACCTTATGACCCAGAAATGCCACTCCTAGAGAATTATCCTGGGGAAACTAGAGGCACATATGCATCAGTAAATATGCCCAAGAATGTTTATAATAGCACTATTCCTATTCAACAAAAACTAAAACAACTTAAATGTTCGTCACTAGTAGGATGGATAAAAATGGGTAAATATATAGTGTAATCATGTAATGCTATACAAAAATGAGTGTATATATAAACTACATTTAGACTCAACAAAATGGACGAGGCTCAGAAACATAACGATGAATGAAGGCAGCAAGATATATGGTATGATTCCATTTGTAAAAAGTTTAAAAACAGTGGACTTCCGGGTCACGGCGGAGCGGGCTCTCACGTGGAGGCGGGGAAATTTCGCCCACCGGAATGATCACCAAGACACACAAAGTAGACCCTGGGCTCCCAGAGAAGAAAAAGAAGAAGAAAGTGGTCAAAGAACCAGAGACTCGATACTCAGTTTTAAACAATGATGGTTACTTCGCTGATGTTTCTCCTTTAAGAGCTACATCCCCCTCTAAGAGTGTGGCCCATGGGCAGGCACCTGAGATGCCCCTAGTGAAGAAAAAGAAGAAGAAAAAGAAGGGTGTCAGCACCCTTTGCGAGGAGCATGTAGAACCTGAGACCACGCTGCCTGCCAGACGGACAGAGAAGTCACCCAGCCTCAGGAAGCAGGTGCTTGGCCACTTGGAGTTCCTCAGTGGGGAAAAGAAAAATAAGAAGTCACCTCTAGCCATGTCCCATGCCTCTGGGGTGAAAACCTCCCCAGACCCTAGACAGGGTGAGGAGGAAACCAGAGTTGGCAAGAAGCTCAAAAAGCACAAGAAGGAAAAAAGGGGGCCCAGGACCCCACAGCCTTCTCAGTCCAGGACCCTTGGTTCTCTGAGGCCAGGGAGGCCAGGGATGTTGGGGACACTTGCTCAGTGGGGAAGAAGGATGAGGAACAAGCAGCCTTGGGGCAGAAACGGAAGCGGAAGAGCCCCAGAGAACACAATGGGAAGGTGAAGAAGAAAAAAAAAAAAAATCCACCAGGAGGGAGACGCCCTCCCAGGCCACTCCAAGCCCTCCAGGTCCATGGAGAGCAGCCCTAGGAAAGGAAGTAAAAAGAAGCCAGTCAAAGTTGAGGCTCCGGAATACATCCCCATAAGTGATGACCCTAAGGCCTCCGCAAAGAAAAAGATGAAGTCCAAAAAGAAGGTAGAGCAGCCAGTCATCGAGGAGCCAGCTCTGAAAAGGAAGAAAAAGAAGAAGAGGAAAGAGAGTGGCGTAGCAGGAGACCCTTGGAAGGAGGAAACAGACACAGACTTAGAGGTGGTGTTGGAAAAAAAAGGCAACACGGATGAGGCGCACATAGACCAGGTGAGGCGAAAGGCCTTGCAAGAAGAGATCGATCGCGAGTCAGGCAGAACGGAAGCTTCTGAAACCAGGAAGTGGACGGGAACCCAGTTTGGCCAGTGGGATACTGCTGGTTTTGAGAACGAGGACCAGAAACTGAAATTTCTGACTTATGGGTGGCTTCAAAAACCTGTCCCCTTCGTTCAGCCGCCCCGCCAGCACGATTGCAAGGCCCAACATGGCCCTCGACAAGAAGGCGGCTGACAGCCTGCAGCAGAATCTGCAGCGGGACTACGACCGGGCCATGAGCTGGAAGTACAGCCGGGAGGCCGGCCTCGGCTTCTCCACCGCCCCCAACAAGATCTTTTACATTGACAGGAACGCTTCCAAGTCAGTCAAGCTGGAAGATTAAACTCTAGAGTTTTGTCCCCCCAAAACTGCCACAATTGCTTTGATTATTCCATTTATGCTGGAGATTACAAATTTTTTTTGTGAAAAAATCAGATCTTGGTGATAACCTCGAGCAGTAAGATATTTTAAATAACTCCCATAAGCTTAGCGTTCCAGTAATGGAACACTAGGCATAAATGGTTTATTCAGTTGTGCACATGAAAGCCATCTGACAGTTGGCTCACATTGAACACCTGTGGAGATTAAGGACGAGGACAACTATATTGATGGGCTTGGATGAACTGGGGCGGGGCAGCTCATCTTTCGGGAGCCAGGAGAACGAGTGAGTGCTAAAACCTCCTATTTTCTGTGTTAAACATTCCGTCCCTGTTTGAGACATCAGTATGTACAGTTAACCTTTGTTGAGTGTTTAGCAGGTGCTAGGGACATACTAGTGTTTTCCTTAATGTATTTAATCTTCATAATTATGAAATGGGTGCTATTATTAGCCCCATCTTATAGATGAGGCAACTGAGGTTCAGGAATAAAGTAATAAAATTGCCTGGGGTCACCCAGCAAAAAAAAAAAAAAAAAGTTTAAAAACAGTCAAAATTAAGCTATGCTATTAAGGTATGAATATAAAATTGGTAAAACTATAAGGTAGGAAAATGATTATCACAAATGTCAAAATAGTGGGTACCTCTGAGGAGGGAAGGAAAGAGGGAACTGTGTTTGGAAAGGGGAACATTGGGGCTTCTGGCCTGGCAATGTTCTTTCTTGATTAGGCAAGGTTTTTTTTTTTTTTTTTCACGTTCGTCATTTTGCATTAAACAGTGGGACATTTGTATTTTATGCTTTTTTATGTATATATTATAGTTTTGTTGTTGTTGTTGAGACAGAGTCTCACTCTGTCGCCCAGGCTGGAGTGCAATGGCATGATCTCAGCTCACCGCAACCTCCACCTCCTGGGTTCAAGCAATTCTCCTGCTTCAGCCTCCTGAGTAGCTGGGATTACAGGCACACGTCACCATGCCCAGCTAATTTTTATATTTTTAGCTGAGACGGGGTTTCACCATGTTGGCCAGGCTGGTCCCAAACTCCTGACCTCAGGTGATCCGCCCACATCGGCTTCCCAAAGTGATGGGATTACAGGTGTGAGCCACTGCGCCCAGTCTATAGTTTATTTTTAAAAAATAAAAAGAGGAGACTCTAACAAAAAGGTCTGTATGTCAGGAGTTAGGCAGTGGAGAAATCACATTTCTAGAAACAAAAACCTTCTTCAAGTCACTGAAGTGGGAGTTGAAGAAGTTAGTTTAAGATCTTGATTAATAAAACAGAGCCACCTCAGGGATTTGGTTATCAGTGAGGAGCAGGGTTCAGAAGCATTGCTTAATGAATACATATGATCTTTTGAATTCCTCCATGGGAAGTCTAGATCACCAGGAATTGTGTCTTTGAAAGACTCCAGGGCAGTGGAAAGGAGAGCTCTGTAGGTTGTAGAGGCTGGTGCATGGGAAGGAGTCCTCGCTTAGTTTATGCCTGTATCCTCTCCTGCTTCTGCCTCTTCATCTCATGCAGTATTGACTGAGAAACTCAAGAGGGAGGCATGGACCTGCCAATAGAGAAGTCAAGGTTACAGTTTTTAGATCCAAATTAGGGTTATCCATCACTGTCATAAAGTCATGAACACAGGGGTGTTTATTAACTGGTCAATCCACGTTGTGCATGGTGGCCCATGAGAGGGCTCTGAAATGAAGGGGAAAAGCATTTCAGGAACTGTTAGACTGAAAGCAGGACTCCAACAATCTTAAACGGAACCCAGAATAGCAGAGTCGTGAAGAGTGGACAGTACTTACTACCTTGTACTATGGCCAGTGAGGTTACCTGACTCACTCTCCTGCTTATAAACTGTTGCCCAGGAAAGTTTCAAGCTCAGTCTTATCGAGCCCTCTTCAAACTGACATGGATAGCAAAATACCTAGCAATTTTTCAGTTGATTGATCAACCTGGGCGGTCTGCCCCATACTAAACATTTTACCAAGAACCAAAAGATTGTATTGATTACTTGTGAATTTGAAATCTGTCATTTAAAGCTCAAGACCTGAAGATTCTCGCTGGCTTAAGTTTAGTGTTGTGTTCCTTCCATACTATTAAACTAGAAACTTGGAAAGAAACAAAAGAGATTACTTGGTGCTCTTGCAATGTAGTGCTGAGCTTAACTTTCTATTGACTCAGTTATTTTACAACTCTGTGGGGGTAGAAGTGAACTTAAAAGTTCTCATCTGGTAGAGACGCAGATCATTTCTTTCTGATAGAAGAGATAACCACAAAAGTTATAGTTATGGCCCTATTGGACATTAACCAGTTTTGTATATAAGCCAGCAATCTTATGCCAGCACTGTCAAAGACACCTAGTTTCTTAAATGCTCTTTGGACAGATTTGAAACTCAACTTGACATCCATAGGCTAAAAAAAAGGCGTTTCCACTGTGAAAGACCATGTGAATAACAAAGACTGTGAAGAAGATAAACAGACAAGCTACAGACTGGGAGAAAAATATTTGCAAACTACATATCCAACAAATTAAAACTCAAAACCTAATACTAAAAAAAAAAAATAAACAATTCAGTTAGGACATGGACCAAAAGCATGAACAGACATTTCACTGAAGATGGTAGATAAGCCCATGAAAAGATGTTCACTAGCTATCAGGGAAGTTAAAATTAAAACCACAATGAGTAATCACTCTATACCTACCAGAAGGGGAAAATAAAAAAAAATAGTAACAGCACCAAACGGTGGTGAGGAATGAAGAGAAACTGAATCACTCATACATTGTTGATGGGAATATAAAATGGTACAGCCACTTTGGAAAATACTTTGGTAGTTTCTCTAAAAGCTAAACACACAAATATTCATATGACCCAGCATCTGTACTCTTGGGCATTTATCCCAGAGAAATGAACTTATACCCACACCACATGTTGTACACAAATGTTCATATCAGCTTTATTCATAATGGCCAAAACTGGAAACAGTCCAGAGGCCTTTCAATGGATGAATGGTTAAATAAACTGTGACATATCTATACCATGAAATACTATTTAGCAATAAAAAGAAACAAACTATTGATACGTACAATAATGTGGATGAATCTCCAGGGAATTATGATGAGTGGGGGAAAAAGTCAATCCTAAAGGGTTACATACTATATGATTCTACTGTATTTCTTTAACAACAGTTCAATGTTAACATTTAACATATTTTAATATTTTGAACATTTAATATTCGTTTATTTAACATTCAATATTTAAAATTATTTAACAAATTTAAGCACATATTTAACATAAAATTTCAGAAATGAAGAACAGACTAGTGGTTTCCAGAGTTAAGAACCAGAGTTGGAAAGTGGGGCAAGAGAGAGGAGAGAGGCAGAGTAAGATGGTCAGAGAGAACATTCCAGTAATCATCCCCCCAGCAGGAACACCAAATTGAATATCTATCCACAGAAGAAAGCACCTTCATAAGAACCAAAAATCAGGTCAATAATCACAGTACCTACTTTTAACACCATATCAAGGAAAGAGGCACTGAAGAGGGCATGAAAGACAGTCTTGAATTATCAATACCACCCCTCCCCAATCCTCAGCAGCGGCTACATAGTGCTGAGAGAGAATCTGTGCATTTGGGGGAGGGAGGACAAAGTGACTGTGGGATTTTGCATTGGAACCCAGTGCTGCTCTGTCACAGAGGAAAGCAACACGAGGCAGAATTCACCTGGAGCCCATGTAGAAAGCATTCAGACCAGCCTTAGCCAGAGGAGAATTGCCCATCCCAACAGTTGGAATCTGAGTTCCAGCAAGCTCTGCCACCATGGATTAAAGTGCTCTGAGGTCCTAAATCAACTTGAAAGGCCATCTGTGTCACAAGGGCTACAATTTCTGGGCAAGTCCTGTTGCTGTGCTGGGCTTGAAGTCAGTGGTCTGGGGGTGCATATAACCTAGTGAGACAGCAGCCAGGGTGGCCAAGGGAGTGCTCACACCACCCTTCCCCCAACCCCAGGCACTGCAGCTTGCAAATCCAGGAAGGACTACTTCCTTCTGTGTGAGGAGAAGAAGGAGTAAAGAGGACTTTGTCTTGCAACTTGGATACCAGCTCAGCCACAGAAGAATAGGGCACCAGAAAGAGTCCTGATGCCTCCACTGCAGGCTCTAGCTCTTGGATGACAATTCTAGACACATTCTGGGCCAAAAGGGAACCTGCTATTTTGAAGGGAAGGACCCAGTTCTGGCAGGGTGAGTCACCTGCTAACTAAAGAGCCCTTGGGCCCTGAATAATAAGCAGTGGCACCCAGGCAGTTCTCACCATAGGCCTTGGGTGGGACTCAGAGCTGTGCTGGCTTCGAGTGTGACCCATCACATTCCCATGTGTGGTGGTCACAGGGACAGACCCATTCTGCCTGAGAAAAGGAGAGGAAATAACAAAGGGCACTTTGTCTAGCAGCTTGGGTACCAGCTTGACCACACTGGACTAGAGCACCAGGCAGGCTCCTGGGGTCCCAGATTCTAGGCCTTGGCTCCTGGACAGCATTTCCGCACCTGCCTTGGGCCAGAGGGTAGCCCAATGCCCTGAAGTAAGAGACCCAGGCTGGCAGCATTCATCACAAGCTGACCAAAGAGCCCTTGGACCTTGAGTGAATATTGATGGTAGCCAGGCAGTACTCACCAGAGGCGCCTTCTGGTTGAAGAAAGGAGAGGAAGGCGTGTGAAAGACTTTGTCTTATGGCTTAGATGCCAGTTTGGCTGCAGTAGGATAAAGCACCAAGTAAATTCCAAGGTTCCTGGCTCCATGCTGTGGCTCCTAAATGACATTTCTGGGCCCACCCTAGGCTAGAGGGTGGGAGCTCACTGACCTGAAAGCAAGGACACATACCTGGCTGGACTCACCACCTGCTGATTGAAGAGCTCGTAAGCCCTGAGTGAACATCGGCAGCAGCCAGGCAGTGGATGCTGCAGGTGTTGGGTAAGACCTAGTGCTGTGCTGGCTTCAGATCTGACCCAATATGGTCCCAGTGGCAGTGGTCACAGGGGGGCTTGTGTCACCCCTCTCCTAGCTCCAGGAAGCTCAGCACAGACACAGAGAGAGACTCCATTTGTTTGGGGGAAAGTAAGGGAAAAGAGCAAGAGTCTCTGCCTAGTAATCTGGGGAATTCTCTCAGATCTAACCCAAGACCACCAAGGCAGTACCTCTATAACACTGCAAGAGTCACAACTTTACTGGGCTTGGTGGGGGCCCCTAATGCAGATACAGTTGCAGTGACCAAAGACTTACATCACAGTAGTCAATTCCCTTTGAATACTTGGAGAGCCTTTCCAAGATCAGGTATGAACAAGCCCAGACTGTGAAGACTATAATAAATGCCTAACTTCTCAATGCCCAAACATTGACAAACATCAAGAAGCATAAAGACCATCCAGGAAGACATGACCTCACCAGATGAACTAAATAAGGCACCAATGACCAATCCTAGAGTGACAGAGATATGTGATCTTTCAGATAGAGAATTCAAAATAGCTGTTTTGAGGGAGCTCAAAAAATTCAAAATAACACAGAGAAGGAATTCAGAATCCTATCACATACATTTAACAAAGACATTGAAATGAAATTTAAAGGTCAAGCAGAAATTCTGGAGCTAAAAAATGCAATTGACATATTGAAGAATACATCAGAGTCTCTCAACAGAACTGATCAAACTGAAGAAATAATTAGTGAACTGGAAGATGGGGTACTTGAAAATGTACAGTCAGGGCAGGCACAGTGGCTCATGCCTGTAATCCCAATTCTTTGGGAGGCCAAGGCAAGAGTATTGCTTGAGGCCAGAAGTTTGAGATCAGCCTGGGCAGCATAGTGAGGCCCCACCTTTACAAAAACATTTAAAAATTATCTCAGTATTGTGACACATGCTCATAGTTCTAGCTACTTGGGAGGCTGAAGTGGGAGGATCATTTGGGTCTAGGAGTTTGAGGTTACAGTGAGCTATGATTGTACCATTGCTCTCTATCCTAGGTGGCAGAGCAAGATCTCATCTCAAAAATAAGTTTAAAGGAAAAAAAAAGAAACAAAATACACAGAGGAAACAAAAGAAAAAGGAATAACAGAGAATGAAGCATGCTTACGAGATCTAGAAAATAGCCTCAAAAGGGCAAATCTAAGAGTTATTGGCTTGAAAGGGGAGGTAGAGAGAGAGAAAGGGGTAGAAAGTCCATACAAAAGGATAGTAACAGAGAACTTTCCAAACCTAGGGAAATATATCAATATTCAAGTACAATAATGTTATAGAACACCAAGAAGATTTGACCCAAATAAGACTACCTCACCAAGAAGATTTGACCCAAATAAGACTACCTCAAGACATTTAATAATCAAACTCCCAAAAGCCAACAACAAAGAAAGAATCCCAAAAACAGCAAGAGAAAAGAAACAATAACATACAAAGGAGCTCCAATATGTGTGACAGCAGACTTCTCAGTGGGAACCCTACAGGCCAGGAGAGAATGGCATGGCATGACAAATTTAAAGCTCTCAAGGGAAAAATATTTTATTTTAGAATAGTATATCCAGGCTTGAACCTGGGAGGTGGTGGTTGTAGTGAGCCGAGATTATACCACTGCACTCCAGCCTGGGGGATAGAATGAGACTTCATAGCAAAAAAAAAAAAAAAAAAAAAAAAAGAAAAGAAACCAATGCTGGGGACCGACTCATATTCAGAGAAGGACTGTGTGGTAGATAGAGCTCCCTCTCCCCTCTCCCCTCTCCCCTCTCCCCTCTCCCCTCTCCCCTCTCCCCTCTCCCCTCTTTCCACGGTCTCCCTCTGATGCCGAGCCGAAGCTGGACGGTACTGCTGCCATCTCAGCTCACTGCAACCTCCCTGCCCGATTCTCCTGCCTCAGCCTGCCGAGTGCCTGCGATTGCAGGCGTGCGCTGCCACGCCTGACTGGTTTTCGTATTTTTTTGGTGGAGACGGGGTTTCGATGTGTCGGCTGGGCTGGTCTCCAGCTCCTAACCACGAGTGATCCGCCAGCCTCGGCCTCCCGAGGTGCCGGGATTGCAGACGGAGTCTCGTTAACTCAGTGCTCAATGGCGCCCAGGCTGGAGTGCAGTGGCGTGATCTCGGCTCGCTACAACCACCTCCCAGCCGCCTGCCTTGGCCTCCCTAAGTGCCGAGGTTGCAGCCTCTGCCTGGCAGCCACCCCGTCTGGGAAGTGAGGAGCGTCTCCGCCTGACCGCCCATCGTCTGGGATGTGAGGAGCCCCTCTGCCTGGCTGCCCAGTCTGGAAAGTGAGGAGCGTCTCTGCCCGGCCGCCATCCCATCTAGGAAGTGAGGAGCATCTCCGCCTGACTGCCCATCGTCTGGGATGTGAGGAGCCCCTCTGCCTGGCTGCCCAGTCTGGAAAGTGAGGAGCATCTCTGCCCGGCCGCCATCCCATCTAGGAAGTGAGGAGCGCCTCTTCCCGGCCGCCATCACATCTGGGAAGTGAGGAGCGTCTCTGCCCGGCCGCCCATCGTCTGAGATGTGGGGAGCACCTCTGCCCTGCCGCCCCGTCCGGGATGTGAGGAGTGTCTCTGCCCGGCCGCCCTGTCTGAGAAGTGAGGAGACCCTCTGCCTGGCAACCGCCCCGTCTGAGAAGTGAGGAGCCCCTCCGTCTGGCAGCCACCCCGTCTGAGAAGTGAGGAGCGTCCTCCCTCCTCGTCTGGGAGGGAGGTGGGGGGGTCAGCCCCCCGCCCGGCCAGCCGCCCCGTCCGGGAGGTGAGGGGCACCTCTGCCCGGCCGCCCCTACCGGGAAGTGAGGAGCCCCTCTGCCCGGCCAGCCGCCCCGTCCGGGAGGGAGGTGGGGGGGTCAGCCCCCTGCCCGGCCAGCCGCCCCGTCCGGGAGGGAGGTGGGGGGATCAGCCCCCTGCCCGGCCAGCCGCCCTGTCCAGGAGGTGGGGGGGCGCCTCTGCCCGGCTGCCCCTACTGGGAAGGGAGGAGCCCCTCTGCCTGGCCAGCCGCTCTGTCTGGGGGGGAGGTGGGGGGGTCAGCCCCCGGCCCGGCCAGCCGCCCCATCCGGGAGGGATGTGGGGGGGTTAGCCCCCCGCCTGGCCAGCCGCCCCATCCGGGAGGTGAGGGGCGCCTCTGCCCGGCCGCCCCTTCTGGGAAGTGAGGAGCCCCTCTGCCCGGCCAGCCGCCCCGTCCGGGAGGGAGGTGGGGGGGTCAGCCCCCCGCCCGGCCAGCCGCCCCGTCCGGGAGGGAGGTGGGGGGTCAGATCCCGGCCCGGCCAGCCGCCCCGTCCGGGAGGGAGGTGGGGGGGTTAGCCCCCCGCCTGGCCAGCCGCCCCATCTGGGAGGTGAGGGGCGCCTCTGCCCGGCCGCCCCTTCTGGGAAGTGAGGAGCCCCTCTGCCCGGCCAGCCGCCCCGTCCGGGAGGGAGGTGGGGGGGTCAGCCCCCCGCCCGGCCAGCCGCCCTGTCCGGGAGGTGAGGGGCGCCTCTGCCCGGCCGCCCCTACCGGGAAGTGAGGAGCCCCTCTGCCCGGCCAGCCGCCCCCTCCGGGAGGGAGGTGGGGGGGTCAGCCCCCCGCCGGGCCAGCCACCCCGTCAGGGAAGTGAGGGGCGCCTCTGCCCGGTCGCCCCTACTGGGAAGTGAGGAGCCCCTCTGCCCGGCCAGCCGCCCTGTCCCGGAGGGAGGTGGGGGGTCAGCCCCCCGCCCGGCCAGCCGCCCCGTCCGGGAGGGAGGTGGGGGGGGTCAGCCCCCCGCCCGGCCAGCCGCCCCGTCCGGGAGGTGAGGGGCACTTCTGCCCGGCCGCCCCTACTGGGAAGTGAGGAGCTCCTCTGCCCGGCCACCACCCCATCTGGGAGGTGTACTCAACAGCTCATTGAGAATGGGCCATGAAGACAATGGCAGTTTTGTGGAATAGAAAGTGGGGAAAGGTGGGGAAAAGATTGAGAAATCGGATGGTTGCTGTGTCTGTGTAGAAAGAGGTAGACATGGGAGACTTTTCATTTTGTTCTGTACTAAGAAAAATTCTTCTGCCTTGGGATCCTGTTGATCTGTGACCTTACCCCCAACCCTGTGCTCTCTGAAGCATGTGCTGTATCCACTCATGGTTGAATGGATTAAGGGCGGTGCAAGATGTGCTTTGTTAAACAGATGCTTGAAGGCAGCATGTTCGTTAAGAGTCATCACCACTCCTTAATCTCAAGTACCCAGGGACACAAACACTGCGGAAGGCCGCAGGGTCCTCTGCCTAGGAAAACCAGAGAACTTTGTTCACTTGTTTATCTGCTGACCTTCCCTCCACTATTGTCCTGTGACCCTGCCAAATCCCCCTCTGCGAGAAACACCCAAGAATGATCAATAAAAAAGAAAAAAAAAAAAAAAAGAAACCGCAGAGGGCTCTCATCCTCCTGCAAAATGAGGGTAAAACCTGAAGTGTGCAGGCTGAAATTCAGAAGCGAGTCATCACCAGATCTCAACCATGCTGACACCCTGATCTCAAATTTGAACCTCTGGAGGTATGAGAAATTAAGTCCTGTTGTCTATATGCTGCCTATCTATGGTTCTTTGGTATAGCAGCCTGAACTAATACAAAAGTGATATCCTTTTCTGTATTTCATTGGACAGAAGCTGAATTTGTACCCCCTATACTGTTAAAAAAAAAGACTTAAAAAATCGATCTTCAGAATGAAAGATAGGAAATGGCTTGTTGAAACACTAAAATTTTAACTGCTATAAGTTTTTTAAACATTGGCTGAAATTGTTGGAACCAATATGGCCAACTGAAGTCCATAAAGCATCAGTTTGCAGATGTTGGAGCCCAAATTTCCATTGTGTGCTTCATACTAACTCTCCCTGAATTTGTATGTGACCTGTGAGGAAACAAGAAGAGATGACTGTGTATGTCTCATGACTTTCCATATTCCTACTTTCCTTCCAGCAATCCCCTACAGAACCCACCTATTAGGCCTTTTCTAATCAGTGCCTTAAAGCCAGTATGACAAAACAAATTTGATTTGAACTCCTATCTCCTTGTTAGCCACCCTACAAGATGATATTTTCCTCAAAACCGAAGGGCCATAGTACTGGCATCAGGAAATATTCCATTTTATTCAATAAAAAACTGAGTCACTCAAAAAAAAAAAAAAAAAAAAAAAAAAAAAAAGAATAGTATATCCAGTAAAAGTATTCTTTGAACATGAAGGAGAAATAAAGACTTTCTGAGACAAACAAAAGCTGAGGGATTTCATGAACACTAGACCTATCCTATAAGAAATGCTAACAGTTCTTCAATCTGAAAGAAGAAGATGTTAATGAGCAGTAAGAAATCATCTAGGCTGGGCATGGTGGCTTACGCCTGTAATCCCACACTTTGGGAGGCCAAGGTGGGAGGATCACCTGAGGTCAGGAGTTTGCGACCAGCCTGGCCAACATGGTGAAACCCTGCCTCTACTAAAAATAAATAAATGGTGCTGGGAAACTGGATATCCTTATGCAGAAGAAGGAAAATAGACTCCTATCTCTTGTCATATACAAAAATCAAATCAAAATGGATTAAAGACAAATCTAAAACCTCAAGCTATGAAACTACTAAAAGAGAATTTCAGGGAAACTCTCCAGGACATTGGTCTTGGCAAAGATTTCTTGAGTAATATCCCACCAGCCCAGGCAACCAAAGCAAAAATGGACAAATGGGATCACATCAAGTTAAAAAGCTTTTGCATAGCAAAGAAAACAATCAACAAAGAGACAACCCACAGAATGGGATGAAATATCTGTAAACAAATATTTATCCCTTCATTTCGCAAAGGATTAATACCCAGATTATGTAAGGAGTTCAAACACCTCAATAGGAAAAAATGTTGTAATAATCTAAAAGTTATAAAAATACGCAAAAGCTCGAAAAGACATTTCTCAAAAGAAGGCATACAAATGGCAAACAGGTATATGAAAAATGCTCAACATTATTGATCATCAGAGAAATGCAAATCAAAACTACAATGAGGTATCATCTCGCCCCAGTTAAAAGGTGGCTTTTATCCAAAATACAGGCAATAATGAATGCTGGGGAGGATGTGGGGAAAAAGGAACCCTCATACACTGTTGGTGGCAATGTAAATTAGTATAACCACTATGGAGAACAGTACGGTGTTTCCTCAATAACTCACAGAACTACCATGTGATTCAGCAATCCCACTGCTAGGTATACATCCACAAGAAAGGAAATCAGTATATTGAAGAAACATCTGAAGAAATAAACTTCCATGTCTATTGCAGCACTATTCACAATAGCCAAGATTTGGAAGCAATCTAAGTGTTCAATAACAGGTGTACAGATAAAGAAAATATGGTACATATACACAATGGAGTACTATTCAGCCATAAAAAATAATGAGATCCTGTCATTTGCAACAACATGGATGGAACTGGAGGTAATTATGTTAAGTGAAATAAGCCAGGCGCAGAAAGACAAACTTCACATGTTATCTCTCATTTGTAGGAGTTAAAAATTAAAACACCTGAACCCGTGGAGATAGAGAGTAGAATGATGGTCACTAGAGGCTGGGAACAATTGTGGGCAGTGGGGAAAGTCAGGATGGTTAATGAGTATAAAAATATAGTTAGATGGAATGAATAAGAGCTACTATTTGATAACACAACAGAGTGATTACAGTCAACAATAATTTACTGTACATGTTTAAATAACTAAAATGATATAATTAGAATGATTGTAGCACAAAGAAATGATAAGTGTTTGGTGATGGATATTCCATTTACCCTGAGGTGATTATTATGCATTGTATGCCTGTTGCAAAATATCTCATGTACCCCATAAATACATATAACTTCTATTAATATGTATCCATAAAAATTAAAAATTTAAAAAAGTGGAATGTAGGTGAGGGTATAAAGGTAACAGGAGAGATCTTTCTTATGGTAAAGGAACTGCTCTGTATCTTGCTTATGCTGGTGAATAACCAAACCTACAGATGTGATAAAATTGTATAGAACTAAACACACACCCATACGCAAATGAGTACAAGCAAAACTTGGGAAATCTGAATAAGATCTACAGATTGTATCAATGCCAATATCTTGGTTGTGATATCATAGTATAGTTTTGCAAGATATAACCATTGGGGGAACCCAGATAATGGGTACAGAGATCTCTCTATTATTTCTTACAATTACATGTAAATCTGTAATTGTCTCAATTAAAATTTTAACTAAAATGATAATACATGCCCTGTGTAAAAAAAAAAAAAAGAGAAAAAGAAGAAAATCAAAATAATCCTCAATTTCACCACTTAGAAATAAGCAGCTGCTAAGACTTTGAAACATATTTTTTCATCCCTTTAAGAATTCATATTTTAAAATGTTGGTATTGAACTGTTTTATAAGCCAGTTTTTTTTTTAACATCGTATATTCTGTTAAGTTTTCCATGTTATTAAACAAACTTTTTTTTTAGAGGCAGCGTCTAGCACTGCCACCCAGGCTGGAGTGCATTGGCATGACCACGGCTCACTCTAGCATCAAACTCCTGGGCTTAAGAAATCCTTCTGCCTCAGCCTCCCAAGTATCTGAGACTACGTGTGTGCACCACCATGTGTGACTTTCTTTTTTTTTTGGTAGAGATGGGGGTCTCACTGTGTTGCCTAGGTTGGTCTTGAACTCCTGGCCTAAAGCTCTCCTCCTGCTTTGGCCTCCCCAAAGTGCAGGGATTACAGGCATGAGCCACCACTCCCTGCCAAACACATTGTTTTTAGTGACTGTATATTATTCCTTCATATGGAAAATCCAATCTATTTATCCAATCCTTTGTTTTGTTCTATTTTTTCCTACTATGAGAAATGTTCAGTATCTTTAAAGATAAGCCTTTGGCTACATTCCCAATTATTTCCCTCTGACAAATTTTAAGAAGTGGAATTACTAGTCAAAGGCTATAAGCATTTTTAAGACTTTTGACACACCACTAAAATACTCTGAAGAAATGTTGTAGCAAAATACACTCCTATTAACAGTACTTGAAAATATCCATTCCCCAAACTCTCACAAATACTGGGGATTATAATTTACTAAAAGTTGTAAATTCATTAAAAGAGATATAGTATCTCATTTTAAGGGAACTGCATTCCTTCAAATATTAATCTAACTGAAATTTCTTATTTGATTTTGGTCATTTAGTATCTTTTGGGAATTTACCTTTCATGTCCTTTACCCATTTCTCTGTTTCAGTGGGCATCATATTTTCTAACTGATTTATAAATGAGCTTTATCAAGTAATGCTCTTGACCCCATATGCAACTTTTCTCCCGTTCTTTAATTTTTAATATACAGAATTTTAATAATTGTACATATTAAAGTCTATTTAGCTGTTTCTTTATGGCTTCTCCTTTATTTTTAAGTGAAGTCTTTCCTTTCCTTGATAGCTGATTATAGTTATCTTTATACTCTATCCTTACTTTTCATCCTTTCATATTTTTATTTTGTTTTCACATTTAACCTTTATCCGCCTGTAACTTAGTTTGGTATAAATTATAAAAAACAGATTTGATGACTTTTCCAAATGTCTCACCATTTGTCTTACTACTATTTATTGGGTGGCTCAATTTTTCTTCCCAAATTTCAAATGTCAATCTTGCTAGTACTAAATTCATGGGTGTGTTTGGGGTTGCTTTTAGAGGTTTCTATTCCGTTCCATTGTTCTGTTTACTGTTACTACAGTCTCATTTTATTTCACTGATTGTACTGATAGGTGGTATAAAAGATAGTAATGCCTGGAAATGCAAGTCTTCATTTTATCATTGTTCTTTTTAAGTTTTCCTGACTATTCTCACTGGTATGTTTAACATATTTTTTGCTGACTTGAGCATCCAACAAAATATATATGTAGCTGTGACCTATACTTTCATTTCATCAACTGCTAATTGCACAAGGGACATCTATCGGGTGTTTACTTTGTGCCAGGCTCTGTTCTAAATGTTTTATATGCATCAACTCATTCAATGCTAGCAGCAACCCTATAAGATCGATACCTTTATTGCTCATGTTTTATGAAAGAGGAAACGCAAGCATGGAGAGGCAAGGTTAATTTGCCCAAGGTCACACAGCTGGCGTGTGGCTAAACTAGCCGTTGCATGTAAATAAGACTGCCTGCCCACTCAACCCAGGCAATCTGATTTCAGAGCTCACTGTCTCTCAAACAGTATGGCAGGGGTTAATACTATCTTGATTCTTTGCTTTAAACTGGAGATACTGTAATTTAATAATCGTTTGATATGCCAAAATGACTACAAACACTGTTCAAATCAGCATTTTACACACATTCTATAGCAATGTAATACTTTTCCTCTTTAAAGTATTGAAGGATGAAATTTTTCTTCAAATTGTACAATACTACTTAAAGTGTTAAATTCCAATAAAGGAGAAAAAAAAAAAAGGCAGCAAACTATTGCCAGAAGAGCCCTGGATTGACCAACAGGGAAACAAAAGTTCTAGTCCTTGTTGTGTTGCTAATTAGCTTCCTGCCTCCACCCCCACACCGACACATACACCCACCCAAAATATTGTCCTTATTGGTCTGTAACCCTGGCTAAATTACAATATTACAGATTCATTCCTTCAGGTTAACTCTCTTTCTGAGATGTGACTAGCCCTGGTGACGTACTACTTGTCAGAGTATTGATTATTTGCCCTGTTTTGAGATTTTAATTCCTCTTAATCAGGAACATTGCCCTGACAAGATAGGAGTTGTCATGGTTCAACAGGGAGCCAGGAATAGAAAGCAATGTTATTCTGGAGGCTGAAAGGCTGTGAGAGGTATGTGTGGTGAGGGACCACAGCTGACAGAAACAGGCTATGGGGAGTAGCTTGGGTATCTCAGGTGACAGAGAGTGGTGAGAGGGGAAGCTGAGAGGAGGAAGATGGTCCTGTGGAGGGAATGTGGGTAGAGCCTCCTCTACTTGAAGTTTTCTCAGCGCTGGTGCTGGGCGCAGCCAAGGATTCTAAAAGAAGGCCTTCCTCTGGGGATCAGGAAGGGAGAAGGAATATGAAAAGAGTCTGCCCCCTTGACATTGACCCAGAGTCTCCACGAGTCATTGGAAAAGATGCATGAGAAGCTGCGTCTAAGGGCACGCAAACATATACACACAACACCATAAAAGGAGAAAGCTTTTTAGGCTTTCTTCAACTCATCAGGCTTGTGAATTTCTTTAATAAAAATCTCGGAACATCATGGCTCTACCAAACCTTTGCCTATTTGTCATTGCCACAGTGATACTGACTTTTGAATTCCAGTACCAGGGGAAAAAGATGTGTGTGTGGTGGGGGGAGGAGGGCAATAGTATCACCTTTTATGTAAATTCTTACTTGCTCACACAAATACTTTCTTTTTTTTTGTTTTATGGGGGTGTGGGTGGAAAAGTTTCAGTGTTTTTGCTGATTATAGAAGCAGTGAATGCTTACTCTAAAAAAAAAAAATCAATGACACAAAGAAGAGAAATTCTGTCACCCTACCACATTGTAGTGTGTCTCTTCCAGATTTTTTTTCAAATTGGATCACACTGTTCTGCAATTGGCATTTTAACTTAACATATACAATAACTGTAGCATTCCATCTCATCTATTACTGTCCATAGTATTCCATTATATGTATGTACCATAATTTATTCAACAAACCAAGCTGATAAACATCTAGGTCATGATAATTTTTTATTATATATCATCCTTGTATTAATTGTTTCCAATGTATCATAATTTCCTAAGGGAAGAGGAACTAAATGACACATGTATAAAATTTTACTATACATTTTCCTATTTCTACAGTTTGTTTATATCTTTTTTCATGTCTTTTGCTGGTATCCAGCTCTTTTGTAGAAACCTCTTAAATTTGTCCTTTGTTCTTTGTTCCACTTCACAATTGGTAGAACACGGGTCAATAGGGAGCTCAAAGGTTCTCAAATTTGGGGCATCGTGTAATCTTTAGATCTTAAAGAAATCTTTCTAGGAGTAGCAGACATCAAGCTACTGGCAAATGAAAATTCTACGTAAAAAGACTACCTCAACAAAGGAGTGAAGTTCTATGTCCTCGGTGTTCTGTCATATAATTACATTTTCATTATGATTGTTCTGGTAAAAATGAGTCAGGGAGAAAAGTGTACCGTTTTAGGCTTGATTACCTAGGATCACATGAGAGTACCTGGGAAGGAGTTGCTGAGACCAATGACTACCCTTTGAACAAAACAATATATATGAAGATCAAAGTTAGGGTGTAATCTCTTCCGGGGCCACTTGGCTGCATTTTTCTTCCTCAGCACATATTGTTCCCTGCCAGAATTAATACATGAGAGCTGAGATTATAAGAAGCCCAACCAAGACCACGTGCATGACATCAGGGCAGATCTATTGGCACCAGTCAAAGAGCAGAGCACAACGTCCGAGCAGATTAGAACACATTACACTTAGTTCGTAGACTGCAGGCTGCACTGAGAATCGGGCCATAGTGACTATTGGAAGATCAATAGGAGAAGAAATAAAAAGAAAGAAAGAAATAGAAAATGTGCCGAGTCAGGGCAGGAGGGTCTTTCAAATCTCCCAAACTGGGGTCATGGTCATCCATGACAAGGTTGGGGTGTCGCTGCTGAAGAAAGCACAAATTCAACTGATGGGAACTCAATAAAATACGTGCCCAGCATTGACTGAGTCTTTTCTCTTCCTCAGCTGACCTTGTGCTTATATTCTGTGGGCTTTCCACCGAATTCCTGTCAGGGACTTTCTTAAACCTCCTCCAACCCCCATTGACGCTCCAAATCTGCGCATCTTTGTGTTCTTGTTCTCTCTCTCTCTCTCCCCTTCCCCTGTTTCTCTTTTCTCTTGCTTCTTCCCTTTCCTTCCTTCATTCGCCTCATCCCAGTTGCTGGAAATCCATTGGCAAATGAGACCTATATTACTTCTTACTTTGAATGTCTTCTCTGTTGCCTACAAACTCTCTGAAGTATTTCTTCCTTCAACTATGTTCTAATTAAAACTGTCTTAGTATCTACTCACCTTATCACTCTTGTTTCTCAGTGAGGTTTCAAAGATTAGAAGGTGGCTAGAGTGTATGTGTATGAGTGTGTGTGAGAGAGAGAGAGAGAATGAATTCGTGTGTGCATAGGAACCATTGGCTTTACGCAATATAGATGGGAACTTCCCTATGACTTGAGATGGGACCTTAGGCTCTAGGGCAGGGTTTCTCAACCCTAGCTGCTCATTAGAATCACTAGAGCAGTTTTTAAAAATCCCCATGCTCAGACAGAATCCCACACCAATTAAATCAGAATCTCTGGGTGTGGGACCTGGAATCATTCCTTTTTAACAGCTCCATAGCAATTCCAAGGTGCAGGCAAGTTGAAACCCTCTTCTCTAGGAGAAGTTAATGTATTAGTTAACCTGCTAGAATTAATGACCTCTCACTCATTGTTATCATTATCAGGTGGGAGCCTTGATGGTTTATGCCAAAGCCCCCACCAATAGAAATGTGGCAAAATTCTGACACTGCTGGATCTGAACCAGTGGCTTTCTCAGCCCCAGGTAAAGCATCTTGCCAACGTAAACCTAATTCTGTTAGATAACTGGATTTTACCGCCGGTGCTGTGAACAGCTCATTCCCTGCTAAAGTGGAAAAGGTCTCGTGTCACAGAAGTTACATGGACCCCTTGGGCTATCGGGGCTCTCCACTGTCCAGATTCTTGTGTCACACTTGTGTGTGTGCACACATGTGTGTGTGTGCTTGCGTGTATGTGTGTGTTTTCATGTCCTTTCTTTTCAAAGTGGTTATTACCAAATTTGACCCAAAAAAGAAAGAGGTGATGGAGTGTGGCCATATAGTCTTGTCTGTTTCTATTTGCCTTAATAATTTTTTGACGGCATCATGTCACTTAATAGGCACTTATTTTCTAAGCTATATAGATATTATCTTGCTCAATTTCAACACTTCTATGAGATAAGTATCATTTCCATTCTACAATTGAGAAAACTAAGGAGCCTGGAGATTAAACTTGCCTGAAGGCAAACAGCTAAAAAGTGATAGAACCAGAATTTGAATTCAAGTTGATATGACTTCAAAGTCCAGGCTTTTAGACACATTATACTGACTGTTAGAGTATTTTTTGTGACCATCCATATGCCCTTTATCCAATAGCAAGTATTAGTAAAATGTGCTTTTTACCTTAAGGAATTCCAGATTTATTTTTACTGTTCAGACCCGTAATTATGGGTTATGGATCTCCACAAATGCACAGTGGTCAAGGTTGCTAAGGTAATGCTATGCCCAAGTTGAGTGCCTAATAAATGTTTGCTGAAGGATGGATGGATGGATGGATGGATGGATGGATGGATGAATGAATGGATAAGTCAATGCCAGAGTGGATAAATAAATGAATGAGGTATCTAATGATAATCTACATTATCTTCCCCATTAGATTAGGCTCCTTAAAGGGAGGGGATAGGTCTTATTAACTACTGCATCTGTGCCTAACATAGTGCCTGACACTTACCAGGTGTTCATGTAAGTATAGAAAGCAGTGGAAAAATAAATAGCAGTACAGGCCACTGGACCAAAAATTACTCTGTTGATAGAATTTGAAGCAAATAAATTGTATCTCAATGTCTTTCCATAGAGTAAGAAGGCCTAAATTCAGGAAAATAAGGATACCAAAGAGGAAGCTGAAAACTGAAAAATGTGGGAAATTCTTCATGTAGTCTCTAAAAGCAAGAATCTATACATTTCCCTATATTTGGAAAATACAAATTTTAAAATATATTTTCCAGTTTGATTGTATTTCTCAGTGTTGTGTATGCAAAGTTTCAGGGTTATACCCACCCACACATGAGAGCTATAATCACAGTGTACTTCATGTGTAGAAAGGAAAGTGGTATTCTCTCAGCACAAAGAGCTTTGAAATCTAATAAGCACCATACCCCTCAGGGTTGAGAAGTAGAACTGTTCTGTTTGTTGTTCTCCAGAGCCACTTTCAGACATTCCTCCTCATTCCATTTTCTTATAAAAACCTCTTCTCCTTTTAGGCTTGCACTGTATGGACTACACCACGCCCCACCCACCATGGAATAACAAATTGCCGATCTCCCTTTTGCTTCCTACTCAAATTCACTGAAGAGCCTGACTGACAGCCATCTTCTCTACATGGCTCCTGCTATTACCCTTGAAGTTCATCCATTAGCCTCGCATCTCAGTTACCTACCCTCCTAATTCCTGATGATCTCCATTCCTGCACAGCTACCCATGGCCATGGTCACCCCCTTGTGCTTTTCACCCCCAAAAATTCATCACATTACAACCCAAAGGCATTTTTTTGTTAAATTTATGGACTACAAGTGCAATATTGTTACATGCATAGATTGCATAGTGGTGAAGTCAGGGCCTTTAGGTATCCATCACCCAATTCACATAAATTGTACCCATTAGGGAATTTCTCATTATTCATCTTCCTCCCACTGCGTTTCTCTTCTGAGTCTCCATTGTCTATCATTCCACACTCTAAGTCCATGTGTAAACGTTATTTAGCTCCCACATATGAGTGAGAGCAGGTGATATTTATTATTCTGTGTCTTACTTGTTTCACTGAAGATAATGGTGGCAAGAATGTACACTGGGAAAAGAACATCCTTTTCACTAAATGGTGCTGGTAAAATTGGATTCCAATATGTAGAAGAATGAAATTGGACCCCCATCTCTCACCAAATAAAAAAAAATCAGCTGAAGATAGGTTAAAAACTTAAATGTAAGACCTGAAACTTTAATAATATTAGAAGAATAACTACAGGAAACTCTTCTGGACATTAGTCTAGTCAAAGAATTCATGACTAAGACCTCAAAAGCACAGGCAACAAAAACAAAAATAGGCAGATGGGACTTACACTAAAAAGTTTAAGTTTCTTCTGCACAGCAAAAGAAATAATCAACAAAGTGAACAGGCAACTTGCAGAATGGGAGAAAATATTTGAAAACTATGCATCTGACAGGGGACTAATATCCAGAATTTACAAGGAACTCAAACAACTCAACAACAAAAAATACAAATAATTCCATTAAAAGGTAGGCAAAGGGCATGAACAGACATTTTTAAAACAAATCATAAATTCGAACATCCCATTTGTCATTGTACTAGTCTGTCTTCATGCTGCTGATAAAGACATACCCGAGACTGGGTAATTTATGAAGAAAAAGAAGTTTAATGGACTCGCAATTCCACAAGGCTGGGGAGGCCTCACAATCACAGTGGAAGGCAAAGAGGAGCAGTCACGTCTCACATGGCAGCAGGCAAGAGAGAATAATGAGAGCCAAGCGAAAGGGTAAATCCCTTATAAAATCATCAGATCTTGTAAGAGTTATTCACTACCAGGAGAACAGTGTGGGGGAAACCACCCCCATGATTCAATGATCTCCCACAGGGTCCCTCCCACAACATGTGGGAATTATGGGAGCTACAATTCAAGATGAAATTTGGGTGTGGACACAGCCAAACCATATCAGTCATCCATTATCTCTTCCTTCCAGCTTTCCTGCTTAGCTTCATTAGATTTTTTTTTTCTTTTTTTGAGAGAGGGTCTCACTTTGTTGCCCAGGGTAGAGTGCAGTAATGTCATCATGGCTCACTGCAATCTGCAATCTCGAACTCCTGGGCTCAAGCTATCCTCTCCACTCAGCCTCACAAGCAGGCTGGTGCATGCCACCATGCCTAGCTAATTTTTTTTTTTTTTTTTTTTTTTGGGTAGAGATGGAGGTATTGCTATAATTCTCAAGCTGGTTTTAAACTCCTGGGCTCAAATGATCTTCCTGCCTCAGCCTCCCAAAGTGATAGGATTACAGGCATGAGCCACTGTGCCTGGGTCAGGCTTTTTGATCTATGATCCTTTCCACTTTTTTGCCATCATGCCCTTTTGCCTTCCCTTCTCCCACACCAGCTTAGATTCCTGAGCCCATCATTACAATCATCCTATCGCAAATATGCTAGGCTTAATTGGCTTTTTCTCCTTTCACAGCATCTGCCTACAGAACCCCCAGTCCTCCCCTGTGTCAATGCCTAAGCAGCTGAGCATGGCCGTAAAAATCACAAAACCAATCTAGATTTGTATCACAATAAAATCTTAATTATAGATATCAGCAGGTGGTCTACATAGCCCAGCAATCTTACCTTTGTTCTCTAGAAAGCTTGAGCTCCCATTCTCTGCCACTGCTGTTTCTCTGACTCACTCTCAGAAGACTACCTATTGCAGATATTGTAGTATTGTCTTTGTTTACAGAATCCTAATTTTATTTGAGTGATGCAGAATGAAGTTTGGGCTAAACCAGCAGTTTTTAACCTGTGTTATGTGAACTCCCAGTGGAACACAAAGACTTTCCAAGGGAATATGGGCAGAGATACTCAACTACCTTTTGCAAAATTTAAAACAATTTTGTACATTTTTATAAACCTATCCACCTGAAAATGCACCTGCCAGTTTTTGGTTCTTATCTTCCTTTTCACAATTACCCTTTTCCAACTTACAGAAGAAATTCATACATTTCTCCCTTCTTAAATCTTACTGTGGTGCATTGTACATTAAAGCTCTGATGTACTTAATCAAGGGAGTGTGTGTGTGTGTGTGTGTGTGTGTGTGTGTGTATGACAGGGTCTCACTCTGTCACCCAGGCTGGAGTGCAATGACGTGATCTTGGCTCACTGCAGCCTCGACCTTCTGGGCTCAAGCAATGTTTCCACCTCAGCCTCCTGAGTAGCTGGGATCACAGGCATGTGTCGCCAGGCCTGGCTTATTGTTTGTATTTTTTGTATACATAGGGTTTCCCATGTTGCTCAGGCTGGTCTCGAACTCCCGAGTGCAGGTGATCTGCCCGCCTGAGCCTCCCAAAGTGTTGGGATGACAGACATGAGCCACTGCATTTGGCCTAAATCAAGGGATTTTTCTAACTATTGATAGCAGAGAAGAATTTTGAAAGTTAGGCAACTCCTCACATATTTTTAAATCAACATCTAACCACTTTTATCAGAAGTTTGAATGGTTAATAAAAAGGTAATTACTGATAAAATTGAAATTACTATTAAATAATAAAACTCTTGTACCACTCTTTCAAATGTAGCTAGTAGAACACAAATACTGTAATGATTTAATACCTATGGTTATTCATTTAAAAAATAAACAGGTTCTTTAATAATTGGACACTTCACTCATTATTTTTCATCTTGAATGATTTGTTTCAGTAAGGATCATCTCGATGTGGCAGGGAGAGCTCATGTATGAGTTAATCTGACTACGTGTTCTGTAAGTCCAGTAATGCATTTTATGTGCTTTGTTCACCTAGATATGCTCAATGACCAGAGAATCTACATCTAAACCCTTAAGCTCAGCATTACCCTCTGCACTTTTAAGCATGTGCAGCAAAAATTCAGCAAGCTTTTTGGGCCACCAACCCCATCAGCCCCACTGCTTGGCCTGGGCACACCCAACAACTCCCCTCCTGAAATGTCGGAATGGTACACCCTGCTTCTGTAAAGTGACATCTTTCAGATACTTGGGGCTTTTTGTATATGCATACCCCTGATGGCCTGGGCAGTTTCATGAGTGTTCTGAAAGTGAACACAAAGATTTGAACCTCTTGATTTGCATAATTTTGTGGGATTTTCTGAGTCAAGTGAATAGTGAACTATTTTCACAGATCACCTCAGGTCACTTAGGGGAAGAGCAGTCTCATCATCTTTAACTTCTTAGCAGTACTTGACACTGTCAACTACTAACCATTTATCAAACCACTCTCTTCCTTTGGCCCCTATGAGACCATGCACTCTAAGTTTCCTACCACCCCTGTGGCCTCAGACTCCTGTCCTGATCCCTTCTTCTCAAGCCACTTCTGAATGTTGGGGCTCCTCAGGGCCCTGTCCTGAGCTCAATCTGTTCCTCGTGCTCTGTTTCGTCATTCCAGGATGATCGCATTTACATAGGCTGCTGATTCAAATATATATCTCTAATCCAGTCTCCTTGCAGAGCTCCAGGTTTGCATAGCTAATTGATAACTTGAATTCTCTATTTGGAGGTCTCAGAGACATCTCAGATTTAAGATTTACAAAACCAAATTCTTAATCCTTGCCTGCTCAAATGTGCTTTCCTTTGGTCTTCTACATCGATAAATAAGATCTTCACCTACTTAGATGCTCTAGCATGAATACTGGGTGTGTCATCCTTGATATAGCCCTTACCTTCAACCTCACCTCCCTCCTTCAACCCCACCTTCAATCCTAACTAAGCCATCACTGAGTCTCGTAGACGTATCTCTCTAAAATATTCCCTGTAATCCACTTGTCTTTGTTTCCGCTCTCACCACAATCCAAGCCATCAGACTTTTACAATAGCTTCTTAACTGGTTTTCCTCCATGCTTTTTCTTTCTTTCTTTCTTTCTTTTGATAGGGTCTTGCTCTGTCAACCAGGTTGGAATATAGTGGCATGATCATAACTCACCGTAACCTCAAACTTCTGGACTCAAACAATCCTCCTGCCTCAGCATCTGGAGTAGAGGGGACTACAGGTGCATGCCACCACACCCAGGTAATATTTTAATTTTTTTGGAGAGACAGGGTCTCGCTATGTTGACCAGGCTGGTCTTGAACACCCAGGCTCAAGTGATCCTCCCACCTCAGCCTCCCAAAGTGCTGGGATTACAGGCAGAAGCCACTGTGCCTGGCCCCTTGATCCTTTTTCTTTTCCATTCTTCACATAGGAACCAGGGCAATGGTTAAAAAGATAAATTTGATTGTGTTATTTCCCAGCTTAAAACCCCTTGATGACTACCCACTGCACTTAGATAAATAAAAATCCTCCATCCTCAATATTGCCTACAAAACATTGCACAATTTATCCCTACTATCCCAATCTTATGACGTGTCTCTCTCCTTGGCTATGGCCCTACCACATTAGCCTTCTTCAGTTCCTGGAGGGTGCCAAGGTTTTGCTTACTCAAAGCCTGCTCAGTGTCCAATACTCTTTACCAGGCTTTACCCTCTAGTCTAAATGTAAGTGTCATTTCCTCAAAAGTCCTTTTCTAACCTCCCAATCCAAGTCATACTCCATTTTGATACACAATGTTTATCATTAGCCATACACATTTCCCTACTTATTTGCTATTTCGAACCGTGCTGCTATAAACATTTTATGTATGTGTGAGAGTTTCTGGGGCAGTGCTTTTCAAACTGTGGGTCCCAATTCACTGGTGAACTAGTAATATCAATTTTTAAGAAAACAAGAAGGAAAAAAGAAATTGAAGAAGATAGAATAAAAATACTAGAGCTATTGCATGTAACAAGCATTAGCTTTGTTTTATGAAATTTTTATTTCAGGGTGTGTGTGTATTGGATCACAAGGTAAAATGGATTTATTACTGCAGGTCAAAGTAGAGGAAGGTTGGAAAGCCACTAATTCAGGGTATATTTTAGGAATGGATATCTTGGGTCATGGCCTTTGATTATAATTTCAAACACAAATATAAAAAATTAGAAGATTCAGAGAATATATTATATATTTATACATACATATATTGCACTTTGCTCTTGGTTTACTCATGCTAGTTTCCATAAACTTTTGCTCACAGTAAAGGTACTTTTTTAAGGGGAAAATTCTTAGAGTAAATTATCTTACATATATTTTCTAAGGGGTGAGTTATTTATGTAGAAATCAGTATTGTTTAAGCACACAGAGCAGTGACAGAAACCAGGAGGTCTTAAGTTTTTGGATGCATTCTCTTTTCATAACTTTCTACATCACCAATTTACATTACAGCTAGAAATAAATCCTCCATGTTTATTTAAACACTAAAAGTGCAGAACACATTTATTTTATTGTATAAAACTCTACTGGAAAAATCCTGGCTGCTTAGGATAGTAATCCCCAATCCATGGACAAAATACCATCTCCATGTGCTGTTTTCTATTCTTGTGCCATTCGGGGCTGCCCTTTAACCTACCTTTACTGCACAGCAAAGATCTGTAACAGAGCCAATCCTACCCAGCCAGAGCAGACAGCTGCCTCTGTGTAGATCTTGAAAGGAACTGCAGGGCAATCTACGCAGAAGCATCTCCCTACTGCTGACTTTTCACCATTAGAGTGACTTGTTTGATATCAACCAGATGACCCTTGTTAAAATACAAATATCTTAGGTAAAAGGAGGAAGTCACATTTTTAAACTATCATCCATTAGCTAGTGAATTGGTTTATTGGATTAGTTTTAAAACCAGGATCAGGATCTTGAATGAGTGAGATGAAAATAATTGACAGGCTAGGCCAAAGAAAACCAAGAGGCAACAACGGCACCTTTAGTGAGAGGGCAATCTGAGTTTCCCTGCTGAAACTGAAGAAAGAAGAACTAGAGATAAACTCTCCCTGCTTTGCAGTTTGCCCTGCCTGTAAATACTAACTCTGTTATGATGGCGCCCTCTTGGAAGCACCATGAATCACAGCAGTCAACATTTCAGCTCTGTTCTATCCAACCTCATTCACATTCTCCATCCATTGTGAGGCATCAGGCATTGCTCCATTCTTGCATTCAGATACAGCTACTCAGAGTCAATGTTTGGAACACAGAAACCATCCAGGTTTGGATACCCATCTGGTTTATCTGTCGCCCTTTTATTTCTATTTTAATTATATTTAGGACTGTCCTGATCCTTCTTTTAGCCAGTTTTGTTTTTTCAATCAACTCCAAATAGAGATTCCACTTGAGCAAAACCAGTACTGCCCTGTAGCTTAAGCCAGAAATGAAAAGAGGAATGCTGGATTTAAAAAGCAATAAAAGAAAACAAATCCAGACGGGGAACAGGTCTGTTTCTTGGGACACATCAACCTTACACCACATTGTCAAAGTCACTTTTTATTGAAGAAGATAAACAGCAAATTTTTTTTTAGATGAAATCCCTCCATGGCTGATGTAAGAAAGAGGTCTTTTGGTAAAAATAGCAGTAATGACAACTTTAGATTGCCATTTAGATTTGGGTCCAGGTTTAGATTGCTGTGCCAAGGTTCAGTTGTAGGGGTGAGTTATGAACAGGCCAGCTGCTCATGTATTCAAGTGGATTTTGCTCCCAGAAGCCCAGGGGCTCTGCATTTGGGGGCAGGCTGAAGACAGGCAGAGTTCCTCGCCTTCAGAGCCTGGAACTTCTACTTCCCCATCACTTACTCTCTGGCTAAGCTTTGATTAAACTCATTCACAGTGAGGTGTAAATGACAAAGGAGCTTCCTTGTTTGGTATTAAGCCTCCTCCCACTAGAAATTCATAATGCACATTAGCATATTAAGATGTTGAGAAGTTCTACTGAGAAGAAACCTGTCTAATTTTGTTTTGCCCGAAGTGTCCAATTTGACCATGGACCTCTTTTTGACTTCAGAATAACTACTAATATTTTGGGGAGCACTAGCATTGTGACAACTGTACTCCTTTCAGTTAAATGATTGCATTTCTCATCCATTCCTTCTTTCAACAAATAGCTACTGAGACCTAGTATGTACCAGGCACTGGTGAGTAAAACAGGCACCTTCATGGAGTTTACATTGTTTAATGTTTGTCTCATCCATGGTTTGTTGTTTAATTAATTAACAAACATCTTTAAAATAATCACACAAGTGAGAACAAAGCTGAGCCAGGGGAGCCCTTAAAGGTTCTCTTCAAGGTAACTGAGGAGACCTGGAAGCTGGTGCTAACTGGATGAACAGAGTGGAGGCCTGAAGGGAACAGCATTCTAGGAAGAGGGAACAGCAGTGACAAAGATCATGGTGGTATTCAAGGAAACAGAGTGCGGGTACCATTCCTGTTTGAGGCTAAAGAGGTGCATAAAAGCCAGATCATGTCAGAAAATTGTCGGGGAAAGATTTCTTTTGGCCCAAGGGTCCTTTCTCAGTGCAGCTGAAATCGCAGCACCTCTGTGTGTTGGGCACTTGCCAGGTCCCAGGTAGGGGCTGTGTCAGGTCACTACACAGACAGGCATTAGTGCCTTTGTTTTTCAGAGGAGGAAACAAAGGTCAGAGAAGCACGTGGCCTGCCAAGACCATCAAGCTCCTCGGGGGCAGAGTCAGAATTTAAATCCAAGTCTGTCTGTGTCCAAAGCCATGTGCCAAACTAACAAGCTGCTGAAGACTGCTGTCTGACATTACTGACTCCCTCCCCAAAGCTGGCGCTTCTGTGAGATTCCAGACTCTGGTGGAGGGTGTAGCAGGGAAATGACAAATGCAAGTGTAATGTTTCGTGTCAGAAAGTATAGCAGTGGACCAAAAGGTAGCCATTCTGAGTACCAAGTGTGGACACAATTTTCCTTTTCATGCTTTAAACTAGCCTGTTGTCCTAAGCACAGCAGGGAAAGCCAGAGCAGCCTTTGGAAGTCCTGGTTTCCTGGGGCTCTGAGTCCTGAGATGTGGTAGTGGATTTTAGATACCCCAGGAGCACAAGCCTGTGGCCCCCATGGGCCTCTGTGCCAGCACCCCAGACCCCAGGCTCCTGAGAAGTTCCGGGACCCCCAGGGAGATGGGTTGGTGATACCAGTGAGGCCTGAGAAATTCACAGCTGCCAAAGAGTACTTGAGCTGGAGGGTGGAAGCCGGGGAGTTGGTTTCAAGGCCTTTTAGAAGCTCTTAGAGTCTGGCATCCTGTTTCATGTGCAGAGCGAAAGCATGTCCTCAAAAAGCCCTGGATCTGCCCTACTTCCTCTCTGGACTTTCTTGAATATAGAGTGGCAGACAGGGCTAGAACCCCACTCTCCTGACATTCTCTATACCATACACTTACATGTGTGTATGTACATGTCATACATACAGGCATGCACACACACACACAAAACACACACACACACACACACACACACACAATTCTTTCCATCTCCACACAAAACTTACTATAACTTGTGTCTGCATTTCAGAAATCCTGGAGTCTCTTATATCTGATAACGGTTCGGGGTCGCTATGTCCCAGTGAACTGTCATCTGGGGGGATGAAATAGCTCCCAGGGTACACTCTCAGTCTAACCAAGTGGATATTCACTGGCCTACACTGAGAGACTCCGAGGGGGACAACTACTCTCGGTAGGTCCTCCCTGCCCTTCAGAACATCACTGTCTCCAAAACAACCCCTTTGTAGGGCACAGGCTTTTGAGCACACATATACCTGAATTTGATTCATGGCCTTGCTGTATGACCCTGGCAAGACTTTCAGCCTCAGTTTCCACATCTACAAGATGAAGATCTAATTCCCTCTTCATGGGGTTGTTGCAGCAACTAAATAAGCTCTTATAAGTAAAGCAGTTCACACAGTGCTGGGCACATGGTAAACTCTCAGTAAATAATAGCAGTTATTTCTATATAGATTGCCCAGCAGAACTCAAGGGCTCAAGGTACATAAGCAGGTGGGACTAGCGGGAAAACCTGCAGCAGTGTAATCTCTGGCTCTGGCCACCCCACCCCTTCCCACCCTGATCTTCAATCAAATCTAAGGGTCCTCGAATAAACTGACAAGTGGCCTAGGCTCTCTGCCATCTCCTTGGGCCAGGGCATATCTACAGGATTGAGGACACATAGGGTAGTAGATCAGGAATTACCTTCGCGGTAGTCCTTTCTTCATCTTTTCTTGGCTGTTTGATCTTAGGCAAATCATTTACACTCTGCATCTCACTTTTCTCATTTGTAAAATGAGAATAGTAATGACATTCTCCCTACAGGAAATTTGTGCAGATTAATGAGATAATGTAGAAAGGGTGCTTAGGGTATAGTTATGTTTTATGATGGAGAAAGAGGACTGATAGTTCAAAAGTGTAGCCTCTGCTAGAAAACTTCCAGTAACAATGAGTTCACAGAAAGGTGATTACATTGTTACTCAGTTATAATTGTTTAAGGTTTTCCCTTTACATTAAATGGGTATCTGTTCATTTCAACCTTGACACATGTGGATTTCATAGGACAAACTCCAGATCCCTAAATTAGAATTTCTGAGGGACAGGGCCTGAACTTGTAGAGTTAAAAGCCCCAGTTTTAACTGTGACAAGCCAAGACTGCCCACCACCGGACTATGGACCAAGAATGACCTGGAGTTGGGGCAGAACTCTCCAGGGCTAACACTAATATGACCAAGTTCTGTGGATAGCAGGGACAGAAACGTAACCTGATTCAAACTGTACGCTTAAATAGAAGTTTGGCTAAAGTGGGAAATGTCCCACTTAGGAAAGTTTATTAGGAAAATCTCCAAATAGCTTAGACCTTCTGGATTTGTCTGACTTCTCCAAATGACCACACTTTAATTTATTCCTCCAATTGTCACCCCCCAGGTATCTCCTAAGTGACTTGAGATGAAACAGGGAGAATGGCCACAGAAAGGTTGGCTGAAGGATTAGAGAGATTGTACACCTTCAGACTCAGGGGCTGTCAAACAGTGACAAACATAGTGAAGAGTGAGTGAGGAGACTTCCTTCGTGTACCCCCACACACACCTTAATTGGTATCTGCAAGTACTTGCACTAAAATGGGCACATTTTAAAGCAGAAAGAAACTTTAACCACTATTTAGTTTGTGGGTACATAAGAGATTCAGCTTATAGGTCAAGAAAGTGTTTTGCCCTATAATGTGTTTTGTACAATAAGTTATTTAAAGCATAAAATGTAAGCAATACAATTATAAGGAAAATATACTGACTTCTATTACTACATTCTTTTTCCATGCTCTTCATCTTGGAACATATTTACACATTGCCATTTTATATAAAATTATGTTATTTCCCTAGGAGATTGAGAGCTCCTTGAGGGAAGGGATCAGTCCTAATGCAAACTTACACAGCATTCTGAATATTTGGAAGGTACTCATCAAACACTTGATGAAATATTAAATATCGTGGAACTTGTACTTTATGTTGCTAAACCTAGATCCAAGATAGGGCTGGCCTGTTTAGAAGTTACCACCCCAGCACCTTTTGCCACACTATGACAAAACAACCCTGGGAAGCCCCCAAAAGTTTCTCTGGCTGCTTACCAAGTTTCTCTTTCTGCTTACCAAGGTAACTTTCCACTCCCATTACCTAAGTGACAGGATATGTGGGTCTCTAGAGACAAGGCTCATGGGATTTAGTTTCTCTTTGCCTTTTCCTTGCAGTGCAACATGTACAACATTGGCTGAAAAAATACTTTTTATACAGAGTGAGTTAAATTGCAGATAGGTGGTGTCTCTATTTACTCAATTGACCAGGTATAGATCTGGGGCAGTAAGCAGTCTCTTGACGGCTACTGTTGGCAGGATCCTTCTCAGAGCAATCCTTCGAACGCAAACCTGTCTTAATCATTTATTTTGCCTCTGCCATTTTGTTTTGAGATCCCTGATTTCTGGAGGAAGAAAGTTACTTCTGCCCAAGACCTGAGTTTCTCTCCTTACAGCCCCTGGAACCCAGCATGAACCAATCCCTTAAGTGTCATTGTGGTACAAGGCCAAAAATCAAGGCACTTGATATTGTGTGCTACCTTGACATCTTGTAAAATCTGGAGGTACTTGAATGGCCTAACTGCAAGTTCCCCTCCTCACTCTGCTCTTGTAGATGAGGTCTCCTATCTAAACAGTCTTCGTTAAAGTGGCCAAGAACCATTCCTGCTTATCCCTGAGTAGTGGGGTTCAGTCCACAGTATTCAAAAAAGCAAATCGCTTCCTCCTGTGGGAATCGGGAGGCACCATATCCTCTTGATCCTAGAAAGCTTGCCTCCAACAGCCCCTCTCTGTTCACTCTGCTCCCAAGTGCAACCCCCATATGCGGCCCTGCATGGCATCCAGTGTCCTCCCGGGCTGTAAGCATATGTGACTAACATACTGCTGCTGATCTCATCGGGCTGGTGTTGGGGGTTGGGTGTTTCACATTCCCGTGATCCTAGAGCAAAAAACCCTCCCTCGTCAATGAGGTGAGGAGGAGGCGATTAAAACAGCTATGGCCACACCGTTCCTAAAGTGAATCCTGTGAGTATTAGTTCTTGTGCCCCTTCTTTAGCACCCCTAAGCCGCACCTATTCCCTGCAGATTATTCACTTCTTCTGCTGCCCTTCTGGAGTGCTAGGTGCTGCATGTCCCACACTTTCCCACCCCCAGTTCTTCACACTTAGCAAGTGACCACCACCTCTTACTCTACCAACACCGACAGTGAGGGGAAGCTTCAGAAACAACTTCTTCAATGTCAGTAAAAAGAAATGATCACTTTCCTTCTCTAGCAACATTAATGTTCTCCAAGTCCTCTTTAATATTTTACTACATTTACCCTGCCACTCTGAGGGTTATCCACACATATGCTGAGAGTAAAGAGAGTTTTTGCTGTGGTGACTCAACTGTCTGTCAAAAGGATAGTCAGCTAGTAGTAGCCCTTTACAAAAAAAAAAAAAAAAAAACAAACCCCACTACTCTGAGAGGCCACTTACTTTTTTCACTTTCTTGCAATGCTTAAGCTGACTAAAATGTGGTCATGGTAGAGTACATTATCAACTGATTGATCTACTTCTTCTTTTTCTTTTTCTTTTTTTTTAAGATGGAGTCTTGCTCTTGTCGCCCAGGCTGGAGTGCAGTGGTACAATCTCAGGTCACTGCAACCTCCGCCACCCAGGTTCAGGCGATTCTCCTGCCTCAGCCTCCCCAGTAGCTGGAACTACAGGCACATGCCACTACGCCCTACTAAATTTTTGTATTTTTAGTAGAGATGGGGTTTTACTGTGTTGGCCAGGCTGGTTTCAAACTCCTGACCTCAGGTGGTCTGCCTGCCTCGGCCTCCCAAAGTGCTGGGATTACAGGCATGAGCCACGGTATCTGGCCTGATCAATCTACTTCTAATGTTCGGTTTCTGCAGTAGGCCTTGACATGCCCTCAGGAGCCATGAAGGGAAAAGAACATCATTCCTGTGTTGCATCAACTGAATTGTGGTGGCTTCCTCCTATATTTTAGGATGTAGATCTTCCTTCTGCAGCTTTATGACCATTTAATCAGTTCACCTGAAGATTAGAAAATTAGATTTATTTAGATTAGTCAGAAAATCTAGGTGTTTATTTATCTAACTTCAGACTAGAGAAGGCCTAAGTTTAAAAGCAAAATAAGAAAACGTAAAGTTTACCTATTACAAAATAGGTAAACTTCTGCAGGCCAAAATTAAAAATCCCTACGTGAAGTTAAAGGTCAAATTGGGGAAAAGATGAAACATATGTATCTGTCAAAGTGTTTCTAGCCTTACTGTTAAAAGAGCTCTTACCAAAAAGATAAAGATAAATTCCCCAATAGAAAGCTCACTATTCCAATAGAAAAGTCATTCTAATATATGATTAGGTAATTTACAAAAGAATCACAAATTGCCAATAGGCCTATGCAAAATGTTCATCCTCTCTAGCAAACAAATGCATGCAAATTAAAGTAAGAGTAAGGCACTATTTTTGCCTATCAAACCAACAATGAGTGGGCTTTCCTATCTTGTGAGTCTTGGTGGTAAGATAGACAGGGCTCATGTCCCTGGAGGGACAAACACCAGATACTTTCATTCCCACCTCCTGGGCCTGGGCACTCAGATGTGACAATCTAAGATTGTGTGTCTTTTGCTAGTCATGCCGAGAAACTGGAAGACAACAGAACTCTTTCTGGCTGCAGCAGCAACATCCAGTTTCCAGGAGCTGCCAGGGCAGAGCTGCCAGCATGGTGTATGGTGTCCAGTGTCCAATAACCAGGCCCAGTGCCAGCAGTGGCAGGCTCTCATTAGGCCTCAGTGGCAATGGCAGAGGAGTCCTCGCTGAACTGGATCTGCAGCAAAGACTTGGCTGGGGCCCTGGCTGCACGGGCTTCCTGCATTCCTGCCCATTTTCTAAGTCTGAGGCTCTAGCTTTCCTGACAAACCTGTGGGCTGCCCAATACTTTGCATAAATAAATTCTTGTGGTGGTGTCTGTTGCTTGATTGATAAAGCAATATAAAGAGAAAGCTCTCCAACCTAGTAATTTTACTTCTTGGGACATACCCTACGTAAATCATTAGAAATGTGCACATTTATTTTTATTTTTATTTCAGTAGATTTAAAAGTACAAGTGGTTTTTGGTTACATGGATGAATTGTATCGTGGTGAAGTCTGGGCTTTTAGTGTACCTGTTCCCTGAATAGTGTGAAATGTGCACATTTAAATAAAAGGATATTTTTCAAAGCCCTGTTGAGAGTAGCAAGAACAAGGAAAAAATCTGAATGTCCTATAAGAAATTGATTAAATGGATTATAATATGGAATATTATATAGCAATTAAAATCTTGTTCTTAAAGGATACTAAAAGACATGTTAAAATACTCATATTATATAAAATTAAAAAGGAAAATGTTCAACAATCATCTAATTTTTCATAAATAACCAAAATGCTAATGGTTGCTTTCTCTTGAATATGGTAACTTTTACTTTCTTTGTACTTATTTTGTATCTCCTAATCCTCCATAATGAGCATGTATATTTTTACCTTTGTCAAAAAAGTAAACAAAAACTATATTAGAAAAAATAGATTTATCTGAAACTGTCAAGTGGACCAATTTGTTTTTTGTTTAGTTGCATGTTTTCTTTTCGCAGTTCGGTAATAGATCTTCAACTGGCAAAGGAAAGGGAAGATTTGCTGTACCTTTTTCACAACAACCCAAAGAAGCGTCTCAATAAAACAACGGTTTTAACTTAGGAAACTGAATTTTTAAAAAATTAAAAGGTAACCCAAAAGTCATGTGTCCACCCACCCAGGGCAGGATTTTTGAACTGGGGGAAAGATCAGAAGATAGGTGTGTGGACTGACGAGAGGAGGGTGGAGGGACACAAACTCCTAAAAACCTGGGAAGCACAAATATATTGTCATTCTCCACTGTGTATATTAATTGTTTTTGCTTTATGCTGATGTTGCTCTTAATAATATTCCTTACGGTGCCAGGGCACTTTGTGGTTTATGAAGTACTTGTACTTGCTCATATATTATTATTAGGCTCATTTTACTGGAGAGAAAATTAAGCCCTAGAGAACCTAAATGATTTGTTGAATGTCTCATGTTTATTATGTGGATGAACTGGGCCTAGAAACCAGGTCTTCTGTTCTTTTGACTATTCCTGGAGGTGGCAGAGCAAAGTGGTTGAAAGCTTGGGCTTTGGAGCCAGACAAACCTGGGTGTGCACTCAGCTCTACCACTTCTTAATTGTGCGAACTTGGAGAAATCGCTTAGCCCCTCTCAACTTCCATTTCCTCATCTGTCAGGTGGGGATAAAAACACCTACCTTGGACAGTCCCTACAAGGATAAAAGGTAACTGCTATTATTATTACCCCGCCCATGCCCTTGGCAAGCCTTGCTTTTAGTCTCCAGGTCAAATTGGATCCACATTGTAGGTTAAATTGTGCCCCCCAAAATTTATTTGTTAAAGCCCTAATTCCCACCTCAGAATGTGACCTTATTTGGAAATAAGGTCTTTGCAAATGTAATTAGTTAGCTTAAAATGAGGCCTCCAGAACTGTGACACACAAATTTTTGTTGTTTATGTCACCTAGTTTGCAGTACTTTGTTATAGCTGCTCCAGGAAGCTAATACAATCCCCTACTCAGTGTGGCACTGGTGATGTCAGTGCCTACTCACAGTTCCATGGAAGTTTTACCATTGCAATCAGCTGCCCTCTATGACCCTTTCTTTCATCCAACTTTATTGAGCAGAGAAAGGTCCTCAAAATGGAAATTCATGAGTGCTGGAGAAGTCCAAATCCTAGGTTTTAAAAAAATCAATCTGATTATAAAGATCTAATTAAAAATGTACCTTAATCAGAAATGAGCTAAAAGTTGCCATTTGTGCTTTAATGGTCCGTCTTTTCAGAGTGGGCTCTCCCTTCAATCGGTGCTTACTCTGGAGCAATAATTCTCAACGTAGAATATCTAGGAATGAAGCTCAGGAAAATGTATTTTTGGAAAGCTTTTCAAGTGATTTTCATGATCAGCTGGTTTTCTAGAATAAAAATAACATTATTTAATTACATTTGAAAATATCACCTGATTGCAATAAACAGCAAACCAAGACCCTAGAGAAGTAAAGTATATGGATTCGTTTCCTATTGCTGCTGTCACAAACAGCAAACAATTTATTATCTTAAAACAACAAAAATTTATTATCTTACAGTTCCAGAGGATGGAAGCAGTAATATCTGTCTGCAGCACCCTGTTCCTTTAAGGCTTTAAGGAGGAATCGACTTCTTTGCTTTTTCCAGCTGCTAGAGGACTCCTGCACTCCTTGGCTTCTGACTACCCCACAACCCCTAAATTTCTCTGACCTCTGCTTCCATCATTATGCCTCCTTCTCTGACTCTGATCCTCCTGCCTTCCTCTTATAAGGACACTTGTGATTATATTGGGCCCACTCAGACAATCCATTATAATCTTCGTGTCTCAATATCCTTAACTTAATGACATGTACAAAGTTCCTTTTGCCATATAAGGTAACATATTTACTGGATCCAGGGATTAGAATGCGAACATTTGAGCAGGATCATTATTCTGTTTACCATGGTACAAGAAAGTTGCTTTTTAAATTTTTTATTTTTTTTCTGAGTTAAAGAAGGATTATTGTTGTTTTGAGGTTTACATCCTTTTTGCAATTCTGGACTCTTGGACCTTTGGTCATTTATAGGCCCATCCTCTCTACTTTTCTAATTTTCAGTTAAGAACTAGCATTTTTAAAGTAATGATTTTAGAATAAACTTACTAGTATTTGGATGTCTTTGGAAAAAAAGAGAGCAGAATCTTTTAGTCCATTTTTGTTTTCAGAATTACAGAACCTGAGTTTCGAATGCTGCAGGAATTTTCTAACTATTTCAAAGGATGCTGTTAAATTTTCTAAAATATATTATGATGAAACTTATTTTTACCTATATATTTTGGGGGTAGGAAGAACTGTGTTGCAAAAAAATTTTCAAGCATCAGTATATTATAATATTGCCAAGCAAACATGTCTTACATCACAGTTCCTATGGGTCAGGAATCTGGGTGTGGATTAGCTTGCTCCTCTGCCTCCAGAGCTCTCATGAAACTACAGTCAAGGTGTTGGCCATGGCTTGCAGTCATCTCAAAGCTCGACTGGGGATGGGTCCATTTCCAAGCTCATTCAGGTGGTTGTTGGCAGGCTTCCGTTTCTCCCATGTTGTTGCACCAAGGGCCTCAGTTCCTCATTGGCTGTTAGCCAGAAGCAACCCTTAGTTCTTGCCAAATGGACCTCTCCATAGGACAGTTCACACCATGCCGGCTTGTTTCATCAGTGCAAACAAGCAAGAGGGTAGAGAGTTTCAGCAACACAGAAACCACAGTCTTTTGTAACCTAATCTTGGAAGTAATGTACCATCAAGTTCACAATATTCTATCTGTTAGAAAAGAGTCACTAGGTTCAGCACACACTCAGTGGGGAGGGGAATTACACAAAGATGTGAATACCAGGAGATGAGGATGGTTGTGGCCATCTTAGAAGACTGTCTACTACAGGCGCTAAATAGAAAGACAAGAGTCTACTCCAGAAGACCTCTTGGGCCCCTCCTATTCTGTTACTTCATGACACTTTCCCCTCTTTTTCCTAAATTCTAGCTGTCCATAACACTGGGTTTGTCATTATTGCTGCAGGAATGGACGCAGCTAGCTTTCTGATCCTGTCATTTCTAATAAGTTTTTAGATGCTGATATACTCTGCAATGAATTCCTACTGTGTGCAAAATGTTATGCCTCTATGACTGCTGCCTTCCAGTCCAAACTCCACATTTCCATCAGTGTAATCTTTCTAAAATGCTTATCTAATCCTATCATTTCCTGGCTTACTCTTGAAATAACCTACTGACGGTCTTCACTAAAACCTTGACATGGCAAGCAAGAATCTCGGTTACTAAGACCCACCTATCTCCCATAATTTTTTTTATTACTTTACCTCCCATTCCTACATAAAATAACAAGGGATTATTGAGTTATTTGAAGTTGCTCCGGGACTTCATAAGTTCTTTCCCAATCCTTTGTACAATATGCTGTTTCTGCTTGAAATCTATCCCCGGACACAACCACCAACTTTGTCCTCCCTGTTAACTTTGATTCAATTCATAGTCATATATGCATATTTATATCATAGGACTTTATATAATGATTGTATGCTTTGTGACTGTTTGCCTTATTCTGATCTCAGAGGAGTCTGTATGTTTATTTCACAATGCTCTTTTAGCACTCGGCTGTTTCTCATCTTATCACACTACATTGTAATTGCTCATGTATTCATCAGTTTCTCCTCTACAGAAGAGTTCTTCAAACTGTGGGTTGTGACTTGTTAGTGAGTTGTAAAATCAAACTGTAAATTATAACCAAAAGTTTTAAAAACAGTGAAATAATATAAAACAGCAGTGTATATACCATGTAGTAAGGGTGTCTATGTAGTTTCATTTTCAACTTTGTATGTTTATAAGCCTATAAATATACAAATATTATGTATGTGTAAAGTGAAGCAATTCCCCCACCACCACCAAACATATTTGTTTGGGCTAGGTTATAGTAAAAAAAGTTTGAAAAACGCTGTATTAAATTGTAAACTCTGTTGGGCTACAACCATGTCTGTCTTGTTCTTGATTATTTTCTGGCCTTGGCATATGGTAGGAATTCAATAAATATTTGTGACCAAATGACTGAACAAACAAATGAATAAAAACCTTATGATTCTGGTCCTTTAATCTATTAACATGGTGTCATACATTGACTGGTTTTAAGATGTTAAAACAAACTTGCATTCCTGTGATAAATTCCAAATAATTACAGCTATAATGATTATGACTCTAACCATTTTTGCATGCTGCTGGATTTGGCTTGTTAGCACAGTCATGTGTCACTCAGCAACAGGGATATGTTCTGAGAAATGCATCATTCAGCGATTTCCTAGTTGTGTGAACATCATAGAGTGTACATACACAAACCTAGATGGCATAGCCTAGTGCACACCTAGGGTATATGAAATAGTCCATTGTTCATAGGCTCCAAACCTGTACAACATGTTACTGTACTGAGTACTGTAGGCAGCTGTAACACAATTGTAAGTATCTATACATATATAAACATAGAAAAGGTATAGCAAAAATACAGTAAGAGATAAAAAAGTGTACACCTGTATAGGGCACTTGTCATGAATGGAGTTTGCAGGACTGGAAGTTGCTCTAGGTGAGTCAGTGAGTGAGTGGTGAGTGAATGTGAAGGCCTAGGACATTACTATACAGTACTGTAGACTACAAACACTGTATACTTAGGCTATACTAAATTTATTTAAAAATATTTCTTTCTTTAATAATAAATTAACGTTAGCTTACTGTAACATTTTTACATTATAAAATTATTTTTTTACTTTTGACCATTTTGTAATAATGCTTAGCTTAAAACACAAACACATCCTACAAACAAAAATGTTTTCTCTTTATATCCTTTTTCTATAAGCTTTTTCCTATTTTTAAATTCTTTTAGTTTTTACTTTCACATTTTTTTTTTGTTAAAATCTAAGACACAAACACATACGTTAGCCTGGGCCTACACAGGATCATCAATATCACTGTCTTCTGCCTCCACCTCTTGTCCCACTGGAAGGTCTTCAGGGGCAATAACATGCACGGAGCTGTCGTCTCCTATGATAACAATACCTTCTTCTGAAATACTTCCTGAAGGACCTGCCTGAGGTCGTTTCATAGCTAACTTTGTCATTTTTGTTTTTTATGAGTAGAAGGAGAGCACTCTAAAATAATGATAAAACATATAGTATAGTAAATACATAAACCAGTAACAATTATTGTCATTATCAATTATTATATTATATACTGTACGTGTGGTATACTTTTATATGACTGGCTCTATATAGGTTTGTTTACACCAGCATCACCACAAAAATGTGAGTAATACATTGTACTACAACATTATGATGGCTACATGGTCACTAGGCAATAACAATTTTTCAGCTAAGACCACGATCCTATATGCAGTCCACTGTTGATATAAACATTGTTAGGCGGCACATGGCTCTATCTTTTAGGGTTTTTACATCTCCATTCATAAGGAATATATATGTGTAATTTTCTTTCCTTGTGATATATTTGCCTGTTTTTGGTATCACAGTGATACTGGCTTATGGAATGACTTGGAAAGTGTTCCAAATGTTCTAGTTTTTGGAAGAGTTTGTGAATGACTGGTGTTAATTCTTCTTTAAATATTTGGTAGAAGTCAACCATGAAGCCATTTGTTCCTAGGCTTTTCTTTATAGGATGTTTTTTGGTTTCTAAATCAATGTTTTTACTTGATCTAGATCTATTCAGATTTTATATTTCTCCTTAGATAAGTTTCCATAGTTTATGCTTTTCTAGAAATTGGCCCATTTCATCTAAACTATTGAATTTGTTGGCATACAAATGTTCATAGTATTCCTTTATAATCCTCTTTATTTCTGTAAAATTGCTAGTAATATCCTCTATTTCATTTCAGATTTTAGTAATTTGAGTCTTCTCTCTTTTTTTTGCCAGTCATGCTAAAGGTTTTCAATTTTGTTGATCTCTTTGATGAGCCATTTTTAGGTTTTTTAAAAAAATTTTCTCCTTTGTTCTTCTATTCCCTAGTCACTTATTTCCATTCTAGTCTTTATTATTTCCTTCCTTCTGCTTGTTTGTGGCTTCATTTACTCTTCTCATTTTAGAGTCTTAAGAGGAAAAGGAGGTTATTGATCTGAGATTTTTCTTAATTTTTAATATAGACTTCAAGCTACAAATTTCTAAGCACTGCTTAAGCTGTATCCCATAAACTTTGGCATGCTGTATTTTTGTTTTCAATAATCTCAAAGTATTTTATAATTTCTCTTGTGATTTATTATTTGAACCATTGACTAAGAGTATGTTGTTTGAGGCCGGGCGCGTTGGCTCATTCCTGTAATCCCAGCACTTTGGGAGGCTGAGGCGGGCGGATGACGAGGTCAGGAGATCAAGACCATCCTGGCTAACACGGTGAAACCCCATCTCTACTAAAAATACAAAAAATTAGCTGGGCGTGGTGGTGGGCACCTGTAGTCCCAGCTACTCAGGAGGCTGAGGCAGGAGAATGGTGTGAATCCGGGAAGCAGAGCTTGCAGTGAGCTGAGATCACTCCACAGCGCTCCAGCCTGGGCGACAGAGCAAGACTCTTTCTCAAAAAAAAAAAAAAAAAAGAGTACCCTGTTTGAGTTCTACATATTTGAGATTTTTTAATATTTTCTTCTATTATTGACTCCTAATTTCATTATATTGTGATCAGAGAACATCCTTTGCATGATTTCGATCCTTTTAAACTTATTGAGACTTGCTTTATGGCCTAACATATGTTCTATCCTGGACAATGTTTCATGTGCACTTGAGAAGAATGTCTATTTTGCCGTTGTTGGGTAGAATGTTCTATAAATATATGTTGAGTCTACTTAGTTTATCTTCTTGTTCAAGTCTTCTAGGTTTAATTTATAGTGTTATTTATGTTTATTTGAATGATCTCCTGTCTAGTTGTTTTATGCATTGTTGGAAGTGGGGTATTGAAGTCCCCAAATATTACTGTTGAACTGTTAATTTTTCCCTTGCATTCTGTCTGTTTTTCCTTCATATATTTTATGGATTTGTTGTTAAGTGCAAATATGTTTATAACTCTTATATCCTATTGATGAATTGACTTTTTTATCATTATAAAGTGTTCCTCTTTGTCTCTAGTAATAATCTTTGTCCTAAAGTCTATTTTCTCTGATATTAATATACCCTCCCCAAGTCTAATTTCCTTACTGGTTGAACAGTATACATTTTTCCATCTATTTACCTTCAACATTTTTCGTGTCTTTGAATCTTAGGTGTCTCTCTTGTTAACAGAATACAATCTGATTCTGTTGGTTTTTTACCCATGCTACTAATCTCTGCCTTATTTAATGTAATTACTGAAAAGATAGGATTTATGCCAACCATTTTGCTATTTGGTTCCTGCATGTCTTACATCTCTTTTATTTCTCTATTCCTTCGTCATTGCCTTCTTTAATATTAAAGAGATACTTTCTAGTATACTCTTTTAATTCCTTTGTCATATCCTTTACTACATATGTTATTTGAGTTATTTTCTTAGTGATTGTCTCAGAAGTTACAATTGACATCTTAATTATAACATCTAATTCAGATTAATAGCATCTCACTTTTAATTGTATAGAAAAACTTTGCTTTACTGCAACAAAAGCCAAAATCGACAAATGGGATCTAATTAAACTGAAGAGCTTCTGCACAATAAAAGAAACTATCATCAGAGTGAACAGGCAACCTACAGAATGGGAAAAAAATTTTGCAATCTACCCATCTGGCAAAGGTCTAATATCCAGAATCTACAAGGAATGTAAACAAATTTACAAGAAAAAGAACAAACAACCCCATCAAAAAGTGGGCAAAGGATATGAACAGACACTTCCCAAAAGAAGATATTTATGTGGCCAAAAAACATGTGAAAAAAAAGCTCAGCATCACTGATCATTAGAGAAATGCAAATCAAAATCACAATGAGATACCATCTCACACCAGTCAAAATGGTGATTATTAAAAAGTCAAGAAACAATAGATGCTGGTGAGGCTGTGGAGGAATAGGGATGCTTTTACAGTGTGGAAGACAGTGATTTATCCTTTCTCCTTTGCAATGTTATTATTATACAAATTAAATCATTATACATTGTATTCTGATCAGCACTGGTTCATAATTATTGCATTATGCAATTGTTATTTAAATCAGGATAAAAAGAATTATATGCAAAAAATACATTTATACTGTCTTTTATATTTACTTATGCAGTTACCTTTTACAGGTGCTTATGGCTCTTTATTCCTTCACATGGACTCAAGTTACTTTCTAGTGTCCTTTTGTTTCAGTCTGAAGAATTCCCTTTAGTATTTCTTGTAAAGATGGTTTTCTAGCAACAAATTCTCTCAAGTTTTGTTTCTTTTTATCTGAGAATGCCTTCATTTTTCCTTTATTTTTGAAGTACAGTTTTGCTGGATATAGAACTCTTGGTTAACAGTCTTTTTCTTTCAGCACTTTGAATATGCCATCCCACTGCCTTCTGGCTTGTATATTTTTAGAAAAGAAATCAGTGGTAAATCTTATTGCGCATTGCTGTATGTGGTAAGTCATTTCTCTCTTGCTGCTTTCAATATTCCCTCTTTGCTTTTGGTTTTGGGCAGTTTGATTATGTTGTGTCTATCTTTGAGTTTTTTCTACTTGGAGTTCATTAATCTTATTAATTGTAAACATTAAAGTTTTTCATCAAATTTTGGAGGTTTTATGCTTTTTTTCAAATGTTCTTTCACCCTTTTCTCTCATTTTTTAATGGGACTTTTATTAAGAGTATACTGGTCCACTTGATGGTGTCCTATATATCTCTTTATCTTCACTCTTTTTTCTTTCTGTTCCTTAGACTGGCTGATATCAATTGATCTATCTTCAAATTCACTGATTCTCAAATATGCTACTGGAGCCCTCCAGTCAATTTTAATTTCAGCTACTATACTTTCAACTCCAGGATTTCAATTTGTTTCTTTTTTTATAATTGCTAACTCCATTAATATTCTTTTTTTGGTGAATCATTGTTCTCATGCTTTCTTTCAGTTCTTTAGACATGAGTTTCCTTAATTCTTTGAACATATTTTAAATAGCTCATTTAAAGCCTTTGTCTAGTAAGTCCGATATCTGATCTTCCCTCAGGATGGTTTCTATCTGCTGTTTTGTTTTTTTTGTTTTTTTGTCTGATGTATGAATTATACCTTCTGGTTTTATTTCATAGGTGATGGTTAATTTTATGCATCAACTTGACTGGATCATGAGACGCTCAGGTATTTAGTAAACATTATTTCTGGGTGTGTCTGTGAGGGTATTTCTACATAAGGTTAGCATTTGAATCAGTAGACTGAGTAAAGCAGATTGCCTTCTTGATATGGGTGGGCATCCTCCAATCTGTCAAGGCCCTGAGTAGAACAAAAAGACAGCTGAAGAGAGCGTTTTCTCTCTGATTGACTGCTTGAGCTAGAACATTGGTCTTCTGCTGTTTTCAGATTGGGACTTACACCATCAGCACTACTAGGCCTTTGGACTCAGACTGGAGCTACAGCATCAGCTTTCCTGTAGATGGCAGAAATCACGGGATTTCTCAGCCTGCATCATAGCATGAGCCATTTTCTTAGGCTAAACACACACACACACACGTCCTATTGGTTGTTTCTCTGGAAAACCTGAATACACCATGTCTGGTAACTTTTTGTTGAAAATAAACATTTTAAATGATATAACATGGCAACTCTAGGAATCAGATTCTCCTCTCTTCCCAGGGGGTTGCTGCTGTTTGTTGTTGTTGTTTGTTTAGCAACTTCTCTGAACAAATTCTATAAAATCTGCATTCTTTGTCATGTGTGACCACTGAAGTCTCTGCTTAGTTAGCTTAGTAGTGCTAATCCTGGGACAGAAACTTCCTTGAATGCCCAGAAACAATAAGTCTCCTGGTGTTTGTAAAGGGGCTCTGTGTGCATATTGGGACACACTCAGCCAGGCAGTATACAACTCTGCCTTAGGTTTTATTGCCTGCTTGTGTAGACCCTTAAAGTTAGCCAGAGGTGACAGCTTAGGGCTTTCTCAGGTCTTTCACGACCATGTACACATCCCTGGGCATACACACAGCTTTAAACATGCACATAGCCTTCTAGATTCTCAGGAATGTGCCTGGCACTTTTCAAAGCCCCTATGGACACATCATTCCCCAACTTTTATTTTTAAGCTTTTTGGTTAGCCTATTGTTTGCCTCAGCTGTTATCTATTGCTTCAGGTTTCCATGACATTAAACAATCATTGAACATTTTTGATAAATATTCCCAGGATAAAGGCTGTTTGTGCTGAGCAAGCTCTGAGTCATGTCAATAAAGGCAGCCTTGAGAATGGGGTCTTCTAGGGAACCACCAGGCAGGTCAAACAATGACAGTTCTCTGGAGATGGGGCTTTGAAGGAGCCCCAGTCCTATTCCGCACCTTCCAGTGGTTGTCAGGCTGCTAATTTTTGCCGTAATTGCAGGCTGTTCATTTTCAAGCATACCATGGAACTGGGAGAGGGCATGTGTGGAGTATGGAAATAAGATAAGTTAAAACACAACAAAGCTCACTGTTCTTACCATTATTCAATGATTTTTCTTGAATAAATGTTTCTGATATTGCCACAAGCCTATAGCTAATTTTCAGAGTTATGAAAAAAAAACTGGTTGTGACCATTTTGCCAGTGTTCTAATTGCTTTTATGAAGAATAAGATTTTCTAAGGTCCTTAGTCTGCAATTTTCTCTGTCTTCTGTTAGTTAGCACCTTCTAACACCTAACCTCAGTTGTCCCCTAGTGCCACTTCTGCCTTATTCTATTATTAAGGCAGTTACAAACACATACCTAACTTCAAGGAAAATGGGCATCTATTCCAACTCATCATGGGGAAACGGAATTGCTCTTCTAGAACACATATGTTCTAGAACACACGTGTTCTAGAAGAGCATACGAGACTAGAAATATTGTTGTGGCCATTTTGGGAAAATAAGTTTGTCACAGTCTTCCCTCTAGCCATAATAATTTACAACTCTCCCATAGGCAAAATTCCCAACTCTAAAGAACCTCTAAAATCTTATCTGCTTTATATATTTTTTAAAAAACAGCAAAAATTGGAATCAGACAGGGTTCAAATTCTATCTACTCATTTTCTCTACAAATTTGGACACGTGGCTTAACCTCTGTGAGCTTTTGTTTCTCATCTGTAAAATATAGGTGATAACACCTACCTTGAAGGGGTATTGTCAGGATTGATAAAGATTCTAGCAAATGGCAATTGGTCAATAAATTGTAACTATTATTTACATTTCTTGCCATGTTTAATAGAGTTTGACACACTATGTTTTCTTTGTATATGTGGTGTTTGATTAACTTGGCTATTTTCAGATGTTGTGGGTTATGATTTACATCATCTAGAGAATTTTATTGAGAAGTCAGTGAAAATTCTTGCTCTTAGAGGCTTCCAACTAACATTAAATAACCAAGAAAGATATATCCAAATGAGATAGAATTACAAGGAGTACTTCATGGGCTTTTAAACACCCTCTTGTAACATTGCCTTTGGGAATTTAAGTGTAGGACAGCAGAAATTTTATATGTTGTCAATTCAATGTGTTACTGTATTTCAGTTTTTGCTTTTCAATTTAGGCAGAACTGACATGTGATGATGATTTTAGTGATGACAGTCTAAATAGTCTGACTGCCTTTAAGCCAATATTTATGGCTACATAACCCAGATATGATACACATGACTCACCAGGCCATATAAGTCACTGGTATTTTATATCAAGCCAAGATTTTTCTTTTGGCATCCATGTTTCAAGTACTCACATTGTTCCCTTTAACCTTTCCATGCTTTTATTGTGATTGACAACACAAAAGAGTTTTGTGTATCTTGCCTACTTGGACAAAGGTCGGTACTTTTATGTCCCCCAAGAAACATACATACAGTTCTTTAAAAGTTCGGATGCATATATTTTATTATTTCTTTTAAGAACCTAGAATTGTCATAAGTATCATTTGAACAACAAATTATTTCCAACAGATATTTATAAAAGCATTTATATGATATATATAAGAGCCTGGTAAATAGTTTGCAATATAGTAGTCCCCCCCTTTGGAGTTTCATTTTCCATAGTTTCTGTTACTTATGGTCAACTGTGGTACAAAAATATTAAATAGAAAGTTCCAGACATCATCGGCTCCTGATATTCAACCATTGACATTGTCATAGCTTGATGATCTAGAATCACCCCAAACAGATGATCCTCCTTCTAATGCATCATGAGAAGGTCAATAGTAGCCTAATGCTGTGTTATTCACCTCACTTCATCTTCTCATGTAGGCATTTTATCATCTCACATCATCACAAGAGAAGGGTGAGTACAGTACGATATGATATTTTGAGAGACAGGGAGAGAGAGAGACCAAATTCATATAACGTTTATTACAGGATGTTGTTATAAATGTTTGACTTTATTATGTTATTGTTGTTAATCTCTTACTATGCCTAATTTGTAAATTAAACTTTGTCATAGGTATGTATACATAGGTAAAAACATAGTTCATATAGGGTTCAGTACTACCCACAGTTTCAAACATCCACTGAGGGTCTTGGAACAGATCCCTGCAGATAAAGGGGGGACTACTGTCTATTTTTTACATTCCCATCTACGTTTGATGATGTTTGACACATAGTAGATTCTTTTTTATTTTTCTTTCGAGATGGAGTCTTGCTCTGTGGCCTAGGCTGGAGTGCACTGGCATGATCTCAGCTCACTGCAACCTCCACCTCCTGGATTCAAGCTATTCTCCTGCGTCAGCCTCCCAGGTATCTGGGATTACAGGTGCCCATCACCATACCTGCCTAATTTTTGTATTTTTTTTTTTTTTTAGTAGAGATGGGGTTTCACCATGTTGGCCAGGCTGGTCTCGAACTCCTTACTTCAAGTGATCCGCCCGCCTCAGCCTCCCAAAGTGCTGGGATTACAAGCATGAGCCACCACGCCCGCTGACACATAGTAGATTCTTGACCAATACTTGGTCTGATGGATTATTCTTTCTGGTGGCTTATGATTTACACCAACTAATGCATAGGCTGAATTTGACAGTGTCATGAAAGTTGCTGTTTTGGTTCATTCATATACAGTCTACAGATCCTGCAGCTATAATATAATGGCCATAATAACTTTTATTATGAGATATTTATTAGGTGGCTAAAATGTACTAGTTATAAAATTAAAAATAAAATTAGTTATAGTTCTTTTCCAAAGGGCTATTCTGGGTTTACCTTGAAGATGACCAATATAGACTGTGGTGGTTAATACTGTCAACTTGATTGGATTGAAGGATACAAAGTATTGATCCTGGGTGTGTCTGTGAGGGTGTTGCCAAAGGAGATTAACATTTGAGTCAGTGGGCTGGGAAAGGCAGACCCATCCTTAATCTGGGTGGGCACGATCTAATCAGCTGCCAACACAGCTAGAATATAAGCAGGGAGAAAAATGTGAAAAGAGAGACTGAACTAGCTTCCCAGCCTACATCTTTCTCCCATGCTGGATGCTTTCTGCCCTTAAACATCAGACTCCAAGTTCTTCAGTTTTGAAACTCATACTGGCTCTCCTTGCTCCTCAGCCTGCAGATGGCCTATTGTGAGACTTTGTGATCATGTGAGTTAATACTTAATAAACTCCCCTTTATGTGTATATCTATTCCATTAGTTCTGTCCCTCTAGAGAACCCAGACTAAGACCATTAAATGAAATAAAGAAAATCTAGGCTGGGAGCAGTGGCTCATGCCTGTAATCCCACTACTTTGGGAGACCAAGGCGGGTGGATCACCTGAGGTCAGGAGTTCGAGACCAGCATGGCCTACATGGTGAAACCCCGTCTCTACTAAAAATACAAAAAAATTAGCAGGGCATGGTGGTGGGCACCTATAATCTCAGCTACTCTGGAGGCTGAAGCAGGAGAATCGCTGGAACCCAGGAGGCAGAGGTTGCAGTGAGCCAAGATCATGCCATTCCACTCCAGCCCAGGCTGACAACAGCAAGATTCCATCTCAAAAAAAAAAAAAAAAGATCTAATAGCAACAAAGACTCAACATATGAAGTGTATGTATTTGTTTCATAGGTCCATGAGCAAGAACAAATCTGAATACAGTATGTAAGAAGTTGAATTCATCTTTGGCATTATTGAGGTCTTTACTAAATCCTTTCTTAATTTATTTTACCCTATCTCATCAATACATGTCAAGGCAGCTTGCTTCCCAAGTATTAAAACTTGTCTCTGCAAAGGATCTTGAGACTTTCATATCAAGATGAAAATAACTGCCTTAGGTAAAGCCACCTTAATTATCATCCTCACTGGATAGCACAAGGAATAAATTAATTTATAGAATATTAGTCTTCAGACTTCAGATGTGTTTGGGAGAGTACTGAGAGGTTCTTAGAGACTATTTTGGGGGTAACAAGTATTGACCTGAAATCGAACCACTTAAGTGAGCTTTTATTTTACGTACACTTAACCTGGCCTTCCCACAAGATACTTCTTGCAACATTTTATGAAATTTACCAAGCAAGGTTACTTGAGTTACTGGCAAAAATATCCATATATATTAATAGTTCCCAGAAAATGGAAACATGAACCCCAGTAACAAAAGCTCTGTAAAAGACCACATTCCTACCACCAGAATGTAATCTCTCTATGTCATTTAAAGCTGAAAGCAAATTTCACCTTCTCTTTAAGGATATATTAAACTGACATGAAAGGATTTTTCTGCCTCCACTTTTGCTTTCCTAAAATCTCTTCTCTAAAGTGCAGCAAGAGCAATACATAGATCGGATCGTGTCATTACTCTGCATAAAAACCGCCAGTGGTTTTCCATCACACTTAGAATAAAATTCTTAAAAATCCTTACTGTGGCCTATAGGCACCCTGCCTATATCATACTCTCCCTCCCTCAGCATGCTGAGACATCTCAGAATTGTCTTTCATGGACATGCCCAGCTCGCTTCCACTCCAGGGCCTCTGCCCTTTCCTGGGACATTCTTCCCCCAGATCTTCTAAGGTGGCTTCTTCTTGTCAGTCAGGTCTGCCCAGGTGCCACCTTCTCTCATAGGCTTTCCCTGAGCATCTAAAGTAACCTCTCCTTCAGCCCCTCTCTCACCTTGCCTGCCCATGTCATACTCTGCTCTGCATTCTTTACAGTACTTATCCCTCTCTGCATTGACCTTGTTTGTTTTCTGTTGACCTCGGGTAAACACCATGAACGCTGCCTCTCTTCACAGTATCTCCCTCATCTACAGCTGTGCCTGGCATATTCCGGAGGCTCAACATCTACTGAATGAATGAAATACATGGTGACTCAAGTTCTATAACATAAAATTACAAATACTATATAAAATATAGAAATAGGGCTTGCAGTCTTTCTTTTGAAGCACTATAAGAAGAACAATCTAGAGTTTGGATTCAGAACCAAATGGTCACCTTTGGTACAGATGGCATGAAGGAGAAAACTCACACAAAAGGGGTCCAGCAATGGTAAGGGAGGCAGATCTTTCCAGCAGAGGATCCTTGTCTTCCCTTGATTCCTTGTAGGTCATACGTACATGTTCCATTCACAAAGCTGAAGGACTAGAATTTAAAACAAGTCTTGAAAAGAATGATTTTTGCCCTATAACCAGCAATTCTAGAGTGAATCTATAACTAAGCCCATATAAAACATGGGATGGATAATGTCAAATCATTTACAATGTATTATTAAAAATACATGGGCCAGGTGCAGTGGCTCACGTCTGTAATCCCAACATTTTGGGAGGCCAAGGCGAGCGGAGGTCAGGAGATTGAGACCATCCTGGCCAACATAGTGAAACCCCGTCTCTACTACAAAAAATACAAAAAGTAGCCGGGGCATGGTGGTGGGCGCCTGTAATCCCAGCTACTGGGGAGGCTGAGGCAGGAGAATCGCTTGAACCCGAGAGGCGGAGGTTGCAGTGAGCCGAAATCGTGCCACTGCACTCCAGCCTGGTGACAGAGGGAGACTCCATCTAAATATATATATATATATATATACACACACACAATGTGCTTAAAAGTAAGTTATGTTTTCTTTTTGTCAACTTTTATTTTTAAGTTCCGGGGTACATGTGCAGGATGTCCAGGTTTGTTACATAGGTAAATGTGTGCCATGGTGGTTTGCCGCACAGATCAACCCATCACCCAGGTATTAAGCCCAGCACCCATTAGCTGTTCTTCTTGATGCTCTCCCCGCACCTCACAGGCCCCAGAGTGTGTTGTTCCCCTTCATATGTCCATGTGTTCTGCTCGTTCAGCTCTCACTTATAAGTGGGAACATGCAGTGCTTGGTTTTCTGTTCCTGCGTTAGTGTGCTGAGGATGACAGCTTCCAGCTCCATTCCAGAGTCTACGAAGAACTTAAACAAATATACAAGAAAAAAAAATTTTAAAGTGAGCAAAGGGCATGAACATTTTCTTATGTATGTACACATTATTGGGTCAGGCAACATGGTAGGTGCATTGTGTACAGGATCTCATTTATTTCTGCAAGGTAGTTGATATACCCTGTTCCAGAAGAGGAAACCAAGTCTGAGAGAGGTTAAATAACTAGTCTACAGCCTAGGCAAAAGAGAGATGATCTTTGAACTCCAATTCATGCAGTGGTCAAGGGGTATCCTCTTTGATTCCAACATGTTTAGAATGTTTTAAGGTTTTTATTTTTCTGAATGCCTTCAAATGTGACAAGTATGCTCTACTGATCCCTATTGTGTCAGACCCAGCCTGATCTAACATTTATATTACCAGCCTGGCCCCAGCCAAAGGAGCTGGAGTTTTTCAGATTCTGGTGCTAACCTGAATTCTACCTACCACTTTTTTACAAAGAGGCCTCTGCCGTGTTTGTACCAGCGGCAGGATGACTTGAAGCTCTCCATGGACATGCGGTGGGGGTGGAGGTGTTGATGGATATTGTCTTGGCTTTTGCCTTATGTGGGATTTTTAAGAAATGTGCAGGAAAAAAAAAACAGGAAAGTGTATTAGGAGAAGGCAGGATAGAAGTTTTCCTCACGTGGAGAGAGCAGGAGAATGGAGGAAGTGACTGCTAGAAGCAAAACTCTAAGAAAAAAACAATTTTACTTGGAGCTTAAAAAAGATTTTGCTGTGTAATATGCATTGTAACTCTTCTCCCATCTCCCCAAGGCATCTTTGGTAAAGATGTCATTGTTGGGCTTTTTGTTTTCCATGGCACAATGCACTGAAAGGGCCTCAAGGGGAAAGCAAGTCATCTCTGGAAAGCTTAGCCAGAATTTGCAACAGAAAGAGTGGGAATTTTGGAATCAGGTCCTAGGCTTGCAAAAGAGCTCTTTTTCACAGCCTTAGCTTCCTCCTTTGTAAAATGGAAAAAAAAATAGTTTCTTTTTTGCAAAGTTGTTGTGAGAATTAAATAACACTCATGAGGGGCATTGTATGGAGCTTGGCACATTCTAGGCCCTCTTTTTATATTGAACTAATATGATCTTCTCTGTAATTCCCATGAATTAATTCCAGTTCTATTTTGCAAAACATTGATTCTTTAACCTTTTTCATGTAATGGTGCTGCAGTTTGTCTAGATCCTTCAAGAAGAGAAAACGCATATCGACATCTTTGTATCTAGTTGCTCTCAAGCTTAAAATGATGTCATTTTTCAATTATTGCTTTTATTATACAGTAAAAACATATTTAGAAGAGACTCAAGATAAATATTAAAAGTTAAGCTAGTTACTGAACAAATTTCTTAAATATTTATGAAAAATAAGATCAACACACATTTGACCATGGCAGCTTTTCTAAAGGCAAAGGATCTAATTTGGTGATTAACTAACCATATTGAGCACTCATTAGGTGTCAGGGATGTACCAGTTCTTCTACTGTGTTTGGGTGTTTTTAATAATGAATAACCAAATACAAAAATCAAAGTAGTTTAAACAATGAGGAGCATTTATTATCACTCTTAAAAATAAATTCCCAAGGTGGGCAATTGCACGGATGGCTCAATGGCTTTACAATGTGAAAGATCCAGCCACTTGCTATCAATTCTTTTCTCTACATTACCTTGGTTCTTTGCAAGACAACCTTGAAATTCCAGGCTCACATATAGAAATAACAACATATGGCTGAGGAAGGCATTTTCTCTCCTGTGATTCTTCTTATCAGGGAAGAAAACCTCTCTACCCGCTCAAGACTTCTCAATTTCCTTTATCCAGAATTGGGCTACCTCTCTATGTCCCCAGGCAGTGCTTCTCAATTTTTTCACACCATGACACAAATACAAAGATAAAGTTTTTGTGACACAGAGGGGTACCTGGGTAATGTTGCTTGTGGCCAGTCATACCATCCCAGGGCTTCAGCAGCTCAGCCTCACTTGAATGTCCCAAGGGCTTAAGGGATCCATACCTTATCACATCTATGACCCATCTGAGACATACCAGGGTATGCTGGCACATAGATTGGTATGCTCTGCTCTAAGCTACAAGGGAGGGTGAGAGAGCATGCATCCATATACATGCTCTAGTGAGAGAAGGATCTGCCAACGAGGAGGCTCTGCCAAGTAGTAGGAAGTGGTGGGGCAACCAACCGCATCAGTCATCTTTTCAAGGGTGCCTTCATCTATTCTAATTTTCACAACACATTTTAGGAGGAAGTATTCTGTGGAGGATAAAACCAAGGCTTATAATTTAAATGACTTGCCTGAGGTCACAGAACCAGTGAGTGGTTCAATTGACACAGCAGATGCAGATCCAGGTGTGTGCTGGGAAATGTTTAACAACCACCTTTCCAAATGTAGTTCCAACATGGCTATTGGTTAATATTTTCATTTAAGATAAAAATAAAACAACAAAAATGTATGTTAGAGCTTATTAGTCAATGATGTGACTTCATTGCTAAATTGAATGTTTTTATGCTATTCACCATGTAACAGTTATAGACACGACATATCTTTTACATTTAATCTGCATAAAACATTTTCTCTGTCACTTAAGCCTAGACCAAGCTTGTCCAACCCTGGGCCTGTGGGCCGCATACAGCCCAGGATGGCTTTGAATGCAGCCCAACACAAATTCGTAAACTTTCTTAAAATGTGAGATTTTGTGTGTGTGTGTGATTTTGTTTCGTTTTGTTTTGTATTAGCTCATCAGCTATCGTTAGTGTTAGCGTATTTTATGTGTGGCCCAAGACTATTTTTCTTCTGCCACTGTGGCCGAGGGAAGCAAAAGATTGGACACCCCTGGTCTAGCCCACAACCAACAAAGCAATAAGTGAAGCCCTCATCTGTGGTGTCCGCTGATCAAGCTACCAAAGAAAACTCACTAAATGTGGTACTGGGAAGAGATGTACAATTACATATAGGGAATTTCCACCATGCAGACACAATGCATGTAAATTGCCTAAAGAACAAAGACAATATTAAAATGTATTAACATAATTTGGAAGTGATGTTTTTATCACATACTACCTTTGTTTAAAATTTCTTTCATTGGAAGTTTATATAACTTAATTTTTATTTCTATTTTTATATTTATTTATTTATTTATTTATTTTTGAGATGGAGTCTCACCTTGTCACCCAGGCTGGAGTGCAATGGCGCAATCTCAGCTCACTGCAACCTCTGCCTCCTGGGTTCAAGCAATTCTCCTGCCTCAGCCTCCCAAGTAGCTAGGATTACAGGCTCCCGACACCACACCTGGCTAATTTTTGTATTTTTAGTAGAGACGGGGTTTCACCATGTTGGCCAGGCTGATCTCAAACTCCTGATCTCAGGTGATCCACCCACCTCAGCCTCCCAAAGTGCTGGGATTATAGGCATGAGACACTGCACCCAGCCTATATCATTTAATTTTTAATAATGAGTATTTAACAAACAGCAGGCAAAATTTCTGAAAACTTAATAATCTGCTGTCATGAGCCAGTATAGGCCAGCTCTCCACACCACGGACTGGAACTAAGTTCAGCACTCTTTCCACTCCTGCTGCCTTTACTACCAGCATGTAAAAGCAATGATGCTCAGTATCGTATGGGGGACAAACCTGGGTACCCGTCATTAATTTCTGTGACCCTGGGTAGTTTCTACCAGATGCTTAGTTTTCTCTTCTATAAAGAAGGAGATTAAGAGTCCTTGCCCTGTCTACCTGCAAGGGTTTTTGAGAGGATTAAACTGGTTAGTCTGTATGATAGTGCTTTGTAAACTGCAGAGTCAGGTTCAGATAAAAGGCTTTATGATGATGACAATTTCATCACTGTTTTCAACCAGGCCACCATTGTTAAGGATGCAGTGTGTCGCTGCTTTCAAAAGTATGGTTTAGTTTGAGATCTTCTGTAATGCCCAGGATAGACAGTAAACACCCAGAAGAATTGTTCTGAAGAAGCCCACTCAAATTTGTGCTAGTCTTTACTTAGCACAAATAGGTACCTATATTGGGATGAAAACTATTTATTTGAAGCTTATAATTCACTCTTTTCTAGCTGCTGCTGGATTGTCTGACGGGTCTTTCCTGGAGTTATGGAATACTTCTCAATTTCAATAGTTGAATAAAGGTGCTTTTTTTTTCCGTCATGCAGGCTAGGGTGCAGGGGCATGATCTCGGCCCGCTGCAACCTCCACCTCCTGAGTTCCAGTGATTCTCCTGCCTCAGCTTCCCAAGTAGCTGGGATTACAGGCGTGTGCCACCAGGCGTGGCTAATTTTGTATTTTCAGTAGAGACGGGGTTTCCCCATATTGGCCAGGCTGGTCTTGAACTCCTGGCCTCAAGTGATCCACTCGCTTTGGCCTTCCAAAGTGCTGGGATTACAGGTGTGAGCCACTGCACCCAGACTATTTTTAATTTCAATTTTTTAAAAAGTTGCTTTGCTTTTTGCACCAGATCAACTCACCAAGTTATTTTCTATGGATTATACCCGTGCACATAATGTGGTCTCCTGATTATAAATTAAATATCCCTAATGTCCACGTTGAAACACTCTCGAAACTTAAATGACCATAAACTATTTGCCTTGAGTTTGCTGAACTTGTCTTTGGGCTGTAAAAAACTCTTTTCTGCCAAGCTCTTTTCCGCCAAGCTCTTTTCCACATCAGGCCCTTTGCCCACGCTGACCCCTCTACCTGGAAAGTTCTCCCCTGATTATGAAGCTGACTCCTTCTCATCCTTTAGATCAAATGCTGCCTTCTTAGAGAGGTCTGCACTGAACACCTGTTTCAAGTCATCTCCCCGATCTGTTTCCTTATTTATTTTCTTCACAGCATGGATCACAGTATGCAATTTCCTTTCTATCTGCTGACTTATTTGTCTATGCCTCTTATTATTATGTCGGCTCTTTGTGGGCAGGGCTTGCCCATTGATGTCATTATCTACCTCCAGTTTCCCACACAGTGCTTGGTGCACAATAGCTATCTGATGAACAGATGAACTTATCTGACAAGATCCACTCTAGTATTGTAAGGCTGTGGCCATATATGGCTATCTTGAGGTGAAAGCCTACCCTAAAGACTGTCCAGGACTTGGCCTCTGGTGCTCACAGTTGCCCAGGTTTCTCTCAGTCCCCAGGATGAGCCACAGTGGTAGCATAAGACTGCTGGCTGCTCCCCTCTGCCTCTCCCTAATGGGGCTGCCCAGTGATGTCACACAGGACAGGATTCTGTAATCCTTTTGATTCTGTAACAGTCCTCTAAGCAGCTAAGTTTCTCATAACGTATTATGATGTAGGGGAGGGAGGAAGCAGGGCCAGGGTAGGGGGCACATCCTCTCCCTGAATGAAATTCATTTAGGGGCACTGTCTGCTCGCATGTTCTGCTCTGGGAGAAAATGGGTAGCAGAAGCTACAATTTGTACTAAGCTAATGAAAAGAGAGAAAAGAAGAATGGGGAAGAGAAGGGCAAAGAAGGCAAAAAGAGAAGAGAAGAAAAAGGGAGGAGAGAGAAGGAGAAACGAGAAAAGAGGAAACCAAATGAAGAGGATGTGTGAGAGAAAAAAATATGAAACAGGTAGTGAGGGAGGAAGGAATTGTTGAACCTATGTTCTGGTTGGCTTTCTAACTCTTGAGTAGTGACTGGCTTCAGTGTAAAAGGATGGAAAGGATGGTGAGGGGTATTCTCAAATACTAGCCTCCTGAGGGGGTCATTTACATTACTGCATATATTTTGAGAGGCCCAGGCAAGTCTGCCTCAAGGGTGACTCTCCTGGAGAGTAATTTGGGAGCAGGAATGTAAACCTTTTTTTAAGTCACAATTGTGGTGGAAAGGGAAAGAGAGTATTGCTGACCAGATTAAGCTTTAGACTCCACACTACAGCCCCTGTCCTCACCCTGAGCCTCTCAATTACTAGGCTATCAACACACACTAAATTCAGGACTTTAAAGCCAATCTTGTAGATAATCTTTTTCTTTGTTAACTGAAATATAAACAGATTTCCAAAGCAGAGCAGGATGGTTTTATAATATACCTATAAAAATTACTAAAATGTTATCATCATGGCAATATATTCCCACTAAAATCTTACTATGAACATCCCAAATATGTGTAGGAGGCCCGGCAAAGTCTTACAGTTCAGAAGAGAACTTTCAATCCTCTTTTTTCAATGTTATTTTCCCCTTCTATCTGTCCCCCCTTCTTAGCATAAGGTTTAATAAAAGGGGATGTGATGATATTAAACATATTTAATCAGACAATATTGATATCTTTGTTTCAAATTTTAAAATATTAATCTTATAACCCATGAGTTTCCTAGTTCATACCAAAATGTCCCTGCAAGCTGTATTCAGAAATAAATAGTAGGAAGGTGCTGCTTTATCGGCAGTCTGTACAATGCGTAGACTCCTTAAAAATTTCTTTCTGTTCATATTTTCTATTTCTCTCCCTCTTCTTCTACAATTGACCCAGATTCTCCAAGTGCAGAACTGAGAGAAGAAAGGTGTGGAAGCCTAAAGGAAGGAAGCAGAAAGATAGGCAGGCTTTTCAAGTTTTCTATGGTCCACTACCGTCACTAGTGACCCAGCTTCTGCTTATGAATAAGAAAATTTGTCTTTTAAGAGCACTCCAAATGGTTGCCATATGAGCTTTTCTAGTTCAGAATGTTAATGAGTCCACCAGCATGCTACTCATGCTGTTACTTGTCTGGAGTATTAAGGATTCCAAGAAGGTAGCGTTTCAAAGATCTCTGATCTAATTTCTTTTTTTGGGGGGTGGGGGAGATATGTGGAGAATTAGGAAATGTATCCTCAGATGATACTGAGACCAAATGCATAGTGAATTTTATTTTTATTTTGTATATGTGGAAATGATCCATGTTCATCTTCTTCTAAGAAATTCTGGCCGGGAACAGTGGCTCACGACTGTAATCCCAGCACTTTGGGAGGCCGAGGCGGGTGGATCACGAGGTCAGGAAATTGAGACCATCCTGGCCAACACGGTGAAACCCTGTCTGAACTAAAAATACAAAAAAATTAGCCAGGCGTGGTGGCAGGCGCCTGTAGTCCCAGCTACTCGGGAGGCTGAGGCAGGAGAATGGCATGAACCCGGGAGGCGGAGCTTGCAGTGAGCCGAGATTCTTCCACTGCACTCCAGCCTGGACGAAAGAGCGAGACTCTGTCTCAAAAAAAAAAAAAAAAAAAAAAAAAAAAAAAAAAAAATTCTAACCCCAAAGATAATGAGTAATTTTTGGATTCCTTGAAGATTTGGTTTGCCAGTGACTGGCGATTATATATTTGATCCTGTTGTTAGGTTCTAGGTCTAAAAGTGAAGGAAACAGAACCTTCCCCAAAGTCATGTTGAGAAAATTAGAGATGGCTTTTTACAACTTTAAAAGCAGCAGCTAAATATTTGCTGAATGCCAGAAAGAATAAATAGGTTGCTTTTGATCTAAGAGTTGGGGCAACAAAATGGTTTAGGAGATAGAAAGTAGTCGGGTGCAAATTGCTATAGTGAGCTCCTCAAGTAAAATAGAGGCCTTCAACATAAATTTACCTTTTTTACTGGCCAGAACTCAATTTGGCCAGTAAAAGAACCTGCCTTCTACAATGAAGTCTTTGGTTCGTGTGTGCATCAGAACATCTTTTAAAAATACGGACTTTTCTTCTTCTTTTCCTGCGAATGTGGTGTATGTCAAATTCGTGAACTGGTTAAGCCGCTGACAAGAGAGGGAAGGGCACCCCAGCCAATGGGAACCCGTGGTGGTGATGTACTGCTCCTAGGCTGCGATTCATTGGCTGCCTAGGGTTTGTCATTCTATCCCCGGCGTCTGCAAGCAGCGTGGGTCGGGTTTTCCAGCTAGCTAAACTGGATTTTGGCCGCCGGCACGTGCAGTTTCTATTAACTTTAGCTCATCTCTACCTCTTAATAGAAGCAGCTGTTATGTTTCTGATTATTCTCCTGATTTTGAAAAATCCTGTTCCCTTAACCTACCTCATTGGAGGTCGTTGGAGGTCCCCTGGGACAGAACCACGTGATTATCTAACATGTGCAAATAAATACAATGTGGAATCCCCTGAACTACAGAGGGCAAACCTGCCAGAAACTCAGAGCATGTGCCCCATGCGTGAATCAGTTGCACTCGCACATTGGTGGGCGGTGGTAGCGTGCTTGTGTCTCTGCCCTTTGGGTCGCGAGGTGTGTGGCCGTGGCACCTGCTTGGGCTTCCTGGGGTCACTGGGAGAGGAAGGCTCTGGAGGAGTGGGACTCTGGGGTAGGGGGGTCTGGCAGCTGCCTGGGACCCACCATGGGTTCGAAGGGCAGCGGCCAGACCGCGACGGCGCCCAAGAAGGGTGGACAGCTTCGGGTCTGTGCTCGGGGCTGCGTGTACACCATCTTCGCAGGGAGTGGGGTTTGTATCTGCAGGCAGGTAGAAGAGCCAGGGCTCGGGGCGCGGACGCCGTAGGGGTAGCTTCCGAGTCCCTACTTGGCCAAGGGCCGGGCACGGAGGGGCTGTCGATCTACTGGGCACCTAATAGCCGCACATTCTGTCCAGTCCCTGGCGCCGGCACGTGAAGGCCCGGGTCCTGGCTGCTATCCGGGATCCGGACGCTCCCTTCGGCTTCGGCCTGGTGCTCCAGGCCGTAAGGGAACGGCGGCGGCAGCAGCAGCGGCAGAGAAAGAAGCTGGGTAAGGCAGTGACGTCATCTGTGGCGGCCCCTCCCCCGCCCACCAGCCCTCACCGCAGTTCCTGCCCAACGACATCCGGGTCTCTGTAGCTGCGCGCCGCGCCGCAGCTGTAGCGGCGGCGGAGCCAGCGGGGCGGGGCGAGCGGAGGGGTGGGGGAGGGGCGACGCGGTCGTGAGCGCGCCTGCGCGGGGCCGCGCTAGAGGCGGCGGCGGCGGCGGTGGCGGCGCTAGGGACGGGAGCGCGCGCGGGAGCTAGAGAGCAGTGGTCTCGGCGCCGGTCCGGCCCGCAGCTTCGGGTCCTCAGGCGGCTGTTGCTCCGGAACGGGTGGTTGGGGAGGGGGGGGTGGGGGGACTCTAGACAGGTGAGGCGCGAAAGCGATGAGTCCTCGGCTCTTCCTCCTCCTTCTCCCGGACCCGCTCTCTGCCTCCCTCTCCAACGCCCGGATGATCTGAGCCGCGAGGGCGCCGACAGCCGGGGGCCCGGACGCAGCCCGGCTCCTCCCCTCCTCCGCCCCTTCCCCGGCCTGACCTGGCCCGCCGCTGCCGCGGTGACCCCTCCCCCGGCTGCCGCCCTCGCCGCCGCGGTGACCCCCTCCCCGGCTGCCGCCGCCGCCGCCTCGGCCGACCAGGGACCTGCCCGCCTGCGGCTGCTCCGGGTAAGTGCGGCGCTCGGGCCGACGGCGGGCTGGCGGGCGGTGCGGGCCTGCGCGGCGGCGGCGGCGGCGGCGGGCAGGCCTGGGGCCTGTAAACAAGCCGGGCGTCTGCCCGGGCGCTCCCGGGAGGAGACGCGACAACTCCACCCCCTGGCCGGCCTCCTCCCCCGAGCCGGGCGGCGGGCGGCGAGGGGTTAACGCTCGGCGAGGGCGGTGGCGGGGAGGCGGGGGCGGGGTGTTAGTGGCGGTGGCGCGGGGAGGGGGCGCGACCCTCTGGCAGTCCGCGGCCGAGATGGGTGTTTGTGGCGGCGACGCAGGCGACGGCCGCAGGTCGGCCTGGCCGGAGAGCGGCCTGCAGAACTTTTCCCGAGCGGGGAGGGGGCGTCCCCGCGCCCCCACCCGCTCGGGCGCGCCGCCCCGGCTGTCCTGGGCTTCAGCCCCTGGGAGGGAGGCGGGGAGACTTCCTTTGAACCGAGCTTAGCCTCGAAAAACCTAATTCTGTAGAAATTGCTTAAGGTTTTACAGGGGGCAGGGCTGAGAGACTCCTTCAGAACTCAAGTCAGTGAGTGATGCCTCCAGTTCATTCATTATTAAGGCATCGAACAAATCCATTGAAGTAAATTCCGATTTCTTATCCTTTTAACTACGTAAATCGGGTAAAACTTCTTGATGTTAGAGCTTGGTTGAGGTATGGTTCTGTTCTGCTTGTAGATTTTAAATAAACTTGGAGCCTTTTCTTGAAAGACAGCTGGCTGTGGAGAGCCTTCTACCAACTGCAGTTTTAGATACGTTTTGAAAATTTCATCACCTGAGGTATTTTTCTTCTCTCCTGAAACACCACATGGTACAAATCCACAAAAGTCATGCTTCAGTTGTCCAAGCCATGGGATCTGTGTGCTAGCCCCACCTCACCGCAAGTTTCCTGCTCATTGGAATAATGAGCTGAATGTGTTTTAAGAAGTGGTTGGAAGAGTATGAGAGATAGGTATCATTTTCTCAAAGGAAATGATTTTGACATTATTGAGAGAAATTAGACATTTTAACAATTGTTTTGTAAAACAGTCTTTTCAAACTTGCACTTTGGGGTTTTAAACACAACCACTTTACATGTGTTGCGCTCCGAAAAGTGGAGGGATTTGTTGAAACACTACTCTGCTGAGACTTAGGGTTCCAGAGCACTCGGGAATTTAGCATAGCTTGGTCCCCAACTCTCTTTGAAACACTTCACTTTTATACTTTTATCTTGCTACATATTGGGCCTTTTCCAAAGATTGTATTTCTGTAACTCCTTATTTTACAAATGAGAAAATTGAAAATAAGGAGATTCTCTGTTCTTAGATGCTGCTTTTACTGACTTAATGCTTTCTTTACCAATAAATAATTTGAAGCACAAAGTAACATTTCCTAGTGTTATAGTTTTGTTCTTGTTATGTGTAACTTATATGTATCTGATTAAACTTCCAGTCATGTAAGGATGATTACTTTTAACCTGGAAGTTTACAGCAGTACCACATTATTGAAACTATAATGAACATCCTGCACATGGCAGTTGCCTAAGACATTTTAATTTGATATCATAAAACATTTTTAGATCGGTGAAGTAATTACATTATGGGAAAGGTGTATTAAGACTGATAATGTTTGAAGTTAACTACCTCAATTATATTTGAGAAATAATAGTCATCAAATTGCTTTTTATTTGGCTTGTATCTTTTTATGTATTTTGTGTACATATTGTATCTTTTTACATGAGGGGCTGAGGTATATGACCTGTTGAAGGGAACAGTGCAGTAGGAGACAAGGATTGTTTAGTCATGGCTGTGCTCCAAAATATCTGTGTCCATGGACAAGTCCTTTAACCTCTTGAGTTTCAGCTTCCAAATCAGTAAAGCCAGTTGGGCAGATTAGATTATCACATGTACTGTCCAGTTATTACATTTTTAAATTTTTTTAATCAATACTGTGTGTCTAGTCTACATACCGTTGCCAAATAAATGCCTGTTATGTGTCAGGCACTTAGATGTTTCAGTGTTCTAAGGCTGGATTTCTTTCTCGGTTCTGTTTTATTTAACAAATTCTAAGTTGGTGATGGTTCTTTAGAAAAGCTGCTCTTGTATTCTTGTAAGCTATTGATTTTTCTTTTGGGATTGGGATGTGTAGGGAAACTTGAGAGGAAGGAGGATGGAGATTTCATGAGAGACAAAGGGTGGTTGAGACTACAGGTTTGAACAAGCACAGGACCCTTGGTAGTCTGATGTGAAGGACATTATAAAAACACATTATGAAGGTTTTTTCTGTCACTTCAAGCTGGGTCTTATCTTGTTAAACCTTTCAAAATTCTCTAATACCTCATTTATTTTTGAAAGAAATCTATAGCAACATCATTTTGTCATGTAAATATTGCTGAGCAGTTACTAAATACCTATAGTCTTTTAGTTTGTTCAGATTACATCTAGGCCATTTGTTTACTCTAATAGCTAATAGAATGTACAGCTGATTTTGGTTTAACTGTGCGTGCTTATTTGTAATTTTTAACCAAGAAGTGGCATATGTCCAGAAGGAACTTGTTATCTCTGAAATACTCACCCATGAGAGCTGGATTAATTTTTTAAGATGTAAATCTATGCTCATGTAGAAATAATATAACAAGGTGATATTTTGATGATCCTCTCAAATGATTATCTAACTCTTGCCTGGGCACCTGACTCTGAGTCAGTATACTCTTGAATACTTTCCATCCTTAATCAAATCAGGAGAAAGAGACGGCCATGTAAGAAAATTGGCCACGGCAGGGTTTTGTAAGAGTTAAGCAAGAAGATAAAACAAGGCATGGCCCTGTGAAATATATAAACCTTGGAGAAGGGGAGAAGGTATAGTGAGGCAACTGGGTAAAAGTTGTGTCTTCCTCTAAAGTAATTTTATGTCACAATATGTCCTGTCTTCCATCTCAAATAACAAATTTTAAAATTAAGTTGTGTTTGTTATTTTGCTATTAGCCAAGATATATAAATTAACTGACCTGGGATTATTAGCCATTTGTATATGAAATAAACTTGGGTTAATCTATATCAAAATCAAAAGATTGATTATATTCTTTACCCTTCACTGTTTCAAATGTCTTATGTTCTCCATATTACGTAACCATTTTATACTTCATTCTGAGTCTCCAGAATATATTCTTTGATGATTTTGACCTTTGAATGTCCTAGCTATCCATGTACTACCTATATAATCTCGTTACCAGGCTTTTCTTTTGCTGAGGCAGGTCAGAGCTAGAGAAAGTAAGCAATTGAGAGAGGCAAGTTTCTGTATACCTGTATCTAAAATGTAATAGACTTTATAATTTTTGTAAGGAACTGAGGAAAGGTACAGGCTTTTAATGTGTATCAATAAACTAGACTCTTATACTGTTTTTATAATATTAGAGATGTTTTAAGCTTCCTTGAGTAAATATGTGATAAAGGAGGGATCTTGAGTTTTTATAATTCTTAATATGTTTATTTGGAATCCATTGACCAAGTGTATGTAGTATCCATATGTAAGATCTGGATTAAAAGCAATTAGTTTCTGTGGCTGATACGATTTAGAATTAAGATCTTTTGAGACTAAACTACTTCTAGATACAGAAGAAAGTAATGAAAGCCATACTTTCTTGGCCATTTATTTGTGTTAGGCTTTAATTTTTTGCCATAACCCTCTAAAATATATGATGTTATCCTCATTTTATAAATAAGGAAATACAGGGTCAGAGAACCTAAATAACATGCCAGGATCAGATCTGGGTAGATATAAAAGTATTTTTCAAGATATTACTGAGTGGATTTTTCCCAATTAGATGAACCTCCTTATTACCAGGAACCAAAATTTCAAAAGCTAAACATTAACACTTACGATTCATAGATTCCTAGAGTTAAGCAAGTCCATGTAAGTTTATGTAAAGTCTTCCAATGCAAGACTAATGTTTTCTTCTAAAACATTCAGAAAAGATTTAAGAAATTAAGTTCATTTTCTCATTCCCAAAGTTTCAGAAGTTAACAAAGCTAAACATTTTATGTCTTCAAGTACCATTGTTTAGGTTAAGGAATGGAATCCATGTTAATTCTCAAGTGGTTGATATCCTTAATGAAGGATCTAGGGAAATGTTTCTGAACAGATGTAATCAGTAGAGCCACATTGAAGGGCCCCGTGGTGGACATGGTGATAAAACTAACCTTTGAAAGAAAGGACAGAGTTTGAGTCCCTGTTCTTCTACTTCGTAGCCAGGTGTTCCTGGGTAAGCTACTTGATTTCTTAAACCTGTTTTTGTTTTATGTCAAGTGGAAATACTTTTGTCGTAAGGTTATCTTGAAGATTTAATGAAATAATTATATAAAGCATTTGAGATCTTTTCTACCATGAAGAAAGTGCCAAATAAATGGTAGCTGTTATTATTGAGTATATGAAATCTTGAGATACTTAGGGGTATAGAGACTTGCTTAGTATGAGAGGGTTGTCTTTCAGTATAGCTTTTGCAGTGTGCCTGGAAGCCAAACTAGAGATTGAGTAGAGAATTTAGAAGACATTGTAAACTCTGTGAGTTTAGAGAGCTTGCATTTGAATAGACTAAAAGTTAAGACGTAATAGAAGAAAGAGAAAGTTGAGTATGAGTAGCTTTATTTGGCTCTGCAAAGCTGGCAAGATGTCAAGGGTTTGGAGTTAATGATTAGGTGGGAGTAGATGGTTAAATTGCGGATAAAGAGTAACAGTAATAAAGCAAAGGTGAATGTTCAGGCTAGAATGATCAGTCAGTAAGGAAGGACAAGGGTTGGTATTTTGAAGAGGAGTTACAGTTTATGGTTAGAAATGAGCAGGAAGATATCATTGCTACAGGAAAGGATGCAAAAGAGTAAGGAAACTAAATCATTCTGATTAACTCAGTTATTACCATTTTAAAAAAATGGAGTCTTTATAAAAGGCATTAAGGCTTTATATGTGAGTTCTAGGTTAAGTCTGAAAAATTGTCTTGGAATAGTGTGTGTCTTACTACTGCAGACCCAAACCAAGATACTAGCATTCCAACTGGTCTCTTTCCTGCTAGCATCTTGTACTGCATCTCCTCCCCGATTCTATAAACCATCAAAATTCTTTCTAAACTATGGTTTTTCATTATATCATTTCTCTCAGTATACTTCAGTGACTCCCATTTACCTCTGGAATAAAGTTCAGATTTCTTGGTTTGGCTTTTGACACTTTCCATGATTGGACCTCAAGACATTAGTCTGTTATAACCAAACTAGTACACTTGCTATCTCTGGAACACGCTCTTTTCTCTCCATGGATCTTTGCTCATGCTAGTGTGCAGTCTGGAATTTGTTTCTTTCCTTCTCCAGCTTTGGTTTTCTCTTTTAGCAAAGCTCATTTCTAATATTTCTTCTTCCACAAAGTCATCTCTGACCCCCAGAGTGTTTAATCTCTCCTTTCTCTGTACTTGAAGCAATGTCTGTGTATTATTTCTATCATATGTTTTACCTTTAGGTATTTGTGTCTAAATTATAATTGCATTCAGTTAATTCTAAAGGGAAAAATAAATTTTTACTTTACACAAAGGCTAGCGGCTAGCACAGTGCTTTATGGATAGTAGACATTCAGATATTTGGTAAGTATTAAGCAAAATCTACCTGGAGTGAAAGTGATTGTTGTAGGAGGAGGTGGTAGAAGTAGTTACAAGCTTTATCGTAGCAGATGTTTCTGACTCTCTTCCTGTATGTTATTTTTTCTGAACCTGGATATTTAAGTGTGAAGATTATACAAATCTGAAGTGTGGCAGTGTTCTTATATTGATGTAGAAGACTAGGTTGACTGATTCTGGACCTACAAGCTTCATTTTAACTTCCTACATTTTGGCTTTGAGGGTTAACAGGACGTTTATAATCACATATCTCTTTTCAGAGTATTTTACATTTGCAAATATTATCATGAACTTTGTGTCCTTTTAACCAGAGAGGAATTGTGGAATCACAGGAATTAGATGATGTGTTAAAGAAGAGAGATAACTATCAGCTGATTTAATTTGAACCCAACAAGTATCTAATAATATGCATACTCTGTGTTCAAATAAACCTCTAAGCTAGACTTTCAAGCTTATCAAAATGCTAGACTATTTTCAGTGTTTAGAAAATACCAGCCAGGTGTGGTGGCTTACGCCTGTAATCCCAGCACTTTGGGAGGCTGAGGCAGGCGAATCACAAGGTCAGGAGATGGAGACCATCCTGGCCAACATGGTGAAACTTTGTCTCTACTAAAATACAAAAAATTAGCCAGGCGTGGTGGCACGGGCATGGTGGCCACACGCCTGTAGTCCCAGCTACCCAGGAGGCTGAGCAGGGGAATTGCTTGAGGCACAGGGAGGCACAGGTTGCAGTGAGCCAAGATTGCATCACTGCATTCTAGCCTGGCAACAGAGCAAGACATCGTCTAAAAAAAAAAGAAGAAGAAAAAAGAAAATACATAGTAAAATTTATTGGCTTTTTAAATGGATAATTTCATATAGTCAGTCAGTGCCGGCTTAGATCCATTTGTTGGAGAACAATGCTAATGAGACCTCTTGATACTTTGTGTTCCTCTTATGTTTTCCTAGCCTTGACGTTAGCAACTAACAATGATAACTAACATTATTGAGCTCTTATGTGCCAGGGACTATTACAATAGATTTTCAATTATTATCTCATTAAATCTTCACAGCAGCCCTATGAGCTAGATACTGTTACTACCTATATCTTAACAGATGAGGAAATTTGAAACAGAGCAGTTATTTGCCAAGAGTTTCAGAGCTATTAACAGAAGCCTAATACATGTTCTTGGACTTTTCAGAAATAATTTGTTGATCCATGCGGTTTCATTGCTACTGCGGAAAGTAAGTCTCTTGGCCATTGTGATGGGTCAAAATCTTTGTACATGAAGGGTATGACTGTTGTTCCATTGTACCCAGAGAGTGAATCTTGTGATTGAGTTGGGATTTGAGGTGGCAGTGTATACTAAGTTTGAAAAGTATATTATCATATGTTAGCTCCCTTTAGAAATTTTCCCCAAGAAGAGCTATTACATTTTTTAATATTAAAAAAGCATAAGATATGGCCATAATACAATTAGTTCCACAAGCCATACACACTTTTTTCTTATGGCTTAAAATTTTATTCATGTTTACTACTTTGCAACCCACTGATATAAATTATTTCACAGATCCTTTATTCAAATGAAATTCTCAGTGAGTCTAAGAAGATAGTCGTAAACACAAACTAGCTGAGTTTACAATAGAGATTATACTATAAATGGTAACCTCAATGTTTATTGAAAATAAATTCCTTAAAAACAGGTCTTGTTTCATTCATTTAAAGACATTATCAATATATGACTGTTAAATTTTTATAGTCTCCCTGTTCATTTTCTGATGAACACATGACAGAAAATTGAATGTGAGCTGGAAATACAGCAGACTATGAGAAAGCATGGGTCATGTGTAATCACTTTAAATTTAGGCTGGTGTTTTGTATTAATCTATGATATGACCACCTCAGGGAGGGATGTAAGTAAACATTCTTTTTTTAGTTATACTTTAGGTGGCTTAATTATTTTAAAGCATATGTTATTCAAGAATTGTCCATTGTACTGTTTTAAAGAATAAGAGTATAATTCATTACCAACTTTGAATGTCTTGGATTCTTAGTACTACCTTTTTCTTTATCATGACTAGTAGGATCACATCATAATTTGGTACTGTGTGTATAAAGATGAAGTGTGCTTACCTTTATTACCAAAATTCAGAAATGAAAATGTGAATGATAAAAGATAAGGGATGGCTATATATTTTTTTGTTTTTGTTTTTCCAAACAGAATCTCATAACTTACCAGGCTTTAGAAAAACATCTTTGCAGTATGCCATCATACCTCAGAATGTTAAGTAGATAGGAAATAAAATTTTCACTTTTTGTAAAGCAGTAGGGTATTATCCTTTCTGACAGCCCGTAAGGCTGTTTTGGTTGCCAAGGGGCCAATCTTAGAAGTGGCAGTTTTTGTTTTGTGACCAACCCACAACTTACCCTTTGTTAGTCCATATCTGTCATCTTCATTTTCTCTTTCTGCGTAAATGCTTCTTGATACAGTAAGCAGGTGTTTCAACTAGTCAGCCATCTAGTGTGATCTTTTCTGGTTTGCTACAGTCAGTAAAATAAGTAGCTCTATAAGTATAAATAGTATTACTTGTTTTATGTAGTACAACTCCAAGATTAAGTTAGAGATATTTTTGGCTAAAATACATTGAATACATTGACAATGGATTTCCCAGCTCCCAGAAATTCGTTTGTGTCTGAATTACTTTATACTTGGCTTCTTGTGTAGAGAAAACTTTAGAAAAAAATCATCCATCCATGAATGTTGAATGAATGAGCAGATTAATAAATAAATAGCTCAGGGAAAGAAAATGTGTGGGCTCTTAGTCATAACTATGTTTTTTCTCTTTTGTTCCCTTCCTTATGTGCCATTTTTCAATAATGGGAGTGTGTATCTAATGATGTTGATAAACTTTTTAAAGTCATTGATGAACAGTAATCTGAAAATCAAGTTTTGATTAAGCCGTAGATTTCTTTTAGGGTCCAATATTTTCTTTTTAGAAATCCATTATGATATTTTTGTAGGGATAAAAGACAACCATGTATTCTATAGATGGAAAATGGTAGGATACAGTTTGTTGGCCGGCCAACTTCTCTGAAAATACCTTTTCCTGCATAGAAGATAATCAGTGTTGACAAGGGAGAAGCCAAGGTATAATGGCTGTTATTCATCTGTCTCATGTATTCGTCAAGTGTCATGTGCTAAATATGAACAAAAAAGACATAATCTCTTTCCTCCTGGATCTTAAAATCTAAAGTGAGGGATAATTCACCAGATAAGTGCTGCGATAAGGGAAATAGAGGATTCTATGAGCTTATGACTAAGGATAGATCTGTTTCCTCAGACGTGGAACTAAGAAGTGGCAGTAGTTGAGAAGTTCATTTTGGGCCATGCGATTTGAGGTGTGGCTATTCAAGTATAGGAGGTAGGTGGTTACACATTTTTTAAGCTATTAAATAGAACTTTCACTTGAAAAGGTTTTTTTCTCTCTTTCCTCAGCATCTATCTCCATACACACACAAAAAAATTGCATGTCACAATTCATGAACTCAGTGAGTGACTCTATTTTGAAAAATGTTAGATTGTATCAACTGAAGTCTGTTAGAGGCAAATGCCTTTGGTCATTTTTTTCAGCAGGGACATTTCATATGTGTAAAATATTTAGAATCCCCATGTATTTATATATAAATGAATCTTTTACCATCTTAAATGTTTAATAAGTTATATTTTTCCTTTCTTTCAACTTAAGTATACAAGGTTATCAGCAAACATTTGTAGATGCTCTATGTGAGGTGTTTTGTTTATTAGTTTTAAGGAAGAGAAAAAAGGATGGATTGGATCAGGAAGTCAGTTATTGTTTTCTGGGTTAGTCTGAGTCCAAATCCTCAAATATGCGGCGATTTATAAGTAGCAAACTAGGAATTTAATCCACTTCAGTTTTGGATAACTTGGATAAGACACTTTCTGTCTATAGATCTGTCTATAGATAACTTGGATAAGACAAGTTATCCAAAACTGATAAATCTGAATTAGTTAACAGATGAGGCAAATTGAGATTGTAAATGCTAAAACATTATTAGAAAACTTTATAAACTAAATAGTTCTATGCCATGTCTTTTTAGTATTTTGCTTCTACTATAATTGTAGTGAAAATAGGTCAGTATCTAATTTTTGTAGTCACTAGAGCTCTCCAACTAAATTTAGCTTTGATATTTTTCTAGCAATTATATACTTACAAAGTTTACTTTTAAAAATTGTGTAATACATGCCTTTATAGAAATTTAAGAAAACGACTTATGGATTATGTACTTCAGATCACAGCACAACTAGAAGATGTTGATACATTACATAAAAAATCAGGAAACCTATGAAGAACATCAAAAGTGGCAAGGTGTGTTTACTTGCACTTTGTGAGATTGAAACTGCTGCCATTATCTGTGCAAACTGTGGTTTGAGTACTTTTAAATTTTAATTTAGCAAAGACTAATTATTTTTTAAATAATTTTGGGGTAAAAAAATGGTCTTTAGCGTAGAAGAGCTTTACCCGACTTACTTTAGTTGGTTCAATTGGTTGATTTTGGTTTGCTTTTTTGAAATTTTGTATTGTCTTAATTTGGGGCACATTGAACTCAATAACAGTTCAGTTGCATTATAATTCATTTGGGTAAAGTTTATTGTTGGAGGAGGGTAAGTAAATATTTAACTGAAAAAGTGAAGTAAATATTTAAGGCTATAAGTTGAAATATTTGTCAGCTGAGAAATTTTCAGGTAACTTTTTTAACCTTTGAAAAAAAATTACTATAGCATGAGTATTTTTTATACTGCTATGTATAATCCATAGTCATGTTTTTTAACCTTTTTATATAAAATACTGATACAGAAAACCATACAATCATAGTAATCTTTTAAAATTGCTTTATAATTCACATAGCGTAACATTCACCCATTTAAAGTTTACAGTTCAGTAGTCTTTAGTATATTCAGACTTATGCAACGATTAACACAATTTAATTTTAGAACATTTTCATCACCTCCAAAAGATACCCTGTACTCATTAGCAGTCACTCCCCATTCACCAGTTTCCCAGCCCTTATCAACCATTAATCCATTTTCTGTCTATAGATTTGTCTAGTTTAGGTATTTTATATAAATGGAATACAGGTAACTTTTTATTAGTGATTTTTCACTTACATGTGTCTTGCATGTCTCATGAGATAGCTATGAATAAGTTAGCCTTCTTTTAAACAACTTAAATAACAATTCTTGTCTGACCGGGAAAAAGTATTAAGTTATTGAGAGACTGCATCCGAATTTAAACCAAGAACCAGACTCCTTACTAGTATTATAACTCAAAAGAATGTGTACCATTAGCCCTTACCTCTGGTGGTGCTTTTCACTGTGAATTGTTCAGCAGCCTCTCAACTTCCCGAAAATACCACTTAAGTCTTAAACTCAGACTTGCATGAGTTTACTGAGATATGTTTACCTTTGCAGCTGGCTTGCCTAGAGTCTACCTTCTTACTCCCCTACTAAGTCCAGAATGAGGAAGAATTAAAAGCAAGAAAGGAGATACAGAAGAAGAGATTGCTCAGGCTGAGGAGGGGCAAAGTGATAAGAGCAGGATTAGAAAGACATTAAAAATTCAAGGATACTGAGTTTGTTGGCATCAGAATAAATCTTGGAGGCTGTTTTAAGAGAGAATAAAACCTAGAGGGAAGGAATAAAAGGCAAAGATGTTATAAAACATAGGTAAAATATTTAAAATATTTTGTCCTGAATTTTGAATTTTAGGCATATGTCAGTGAAGCACAAAGGATAGCCCCCTTTTTTGATGAGCTTTAGTATCCTTAAGATATTTTCTTTCTAGAACCTTGTGTAGGAATTTTGCAGCTGACCATAATCATGTGTTCTCTTTGGTTTGTTCCAACATCTTTGGATTGGAACCAGTACAGAGTAGGAAACCCATATCACCTTGGGATTATTTTTCAGATAAATTTTCCAGAGGATTAAATGGCACCATCCCCGTCAGGTCCAAGTAGGAGGGGAAGAATCCTATTTTGGGTGCTGTCAGATTCAGTGGGCTGTTTAGTTCACTTTTTATCCAGAAAATGGAGCTAAATGAGAAATTGCAGCTTCCAAAGAAAATCATACCTTGATTTTATAGATCAAAGCCTTTCTGATTAGATCAGAATTGTTACTGAGATTTTAGGGGCATTCAGTTAAAGTGCCCCAAGAAGAGTGATAAATCACATATAGGTGTAAAGTCAATAAAGTCCTATAGTAAGCAGACTGGAATTTAGGGGGAGGGGAATACACACTGTTAGACTGTTGGTACCTATATTTGACTACTAGGATGATTATATATTTTAAATTCTGTATTCAGTTTCTTATTAGAAATACTGCCTACAATATCTTATACTTAATTTTTTAAGGAACAGGTGATAAAGATAGGTTATATTTTCTTCAGAAAAATTGATATTCATTATTTAATAGATAAAATGTGTTATCTGAATGTTTATAGTAGTAGAAACCAAGTTTACAAAATGTCTATATATAATTTGTTTTTAATAACCAAGGATTCTTTCTTTACAAAAGATTTCCTCTATATAAATCTTCCTGTTTTATAGATGATCTGTATTATAGGAGAAACAAGAGTATTTGTTGATTTAACTGGCTAATCTACAGGACTGAGCATTATTAGAGGAGTATTTAAACATAGAAGTCTGTGAAAATATTTTTAGTGCTGAGGGAAATTGGAGGGACTTTCTAGAACCGCAAACTAATAGAAAACTTTTGGCCAGGCATGGTGGCTCAAGCCTGTAATCCCAGCATTTTGGGAAGCCGAGGCGGGAGGATTGCTGAAGCCCTGGAGTTTGAGACCAGCCAGGGCAACATAGTGATACCTTGTCTCTACAAAAAAATTTTTTAAATTAGCTGGACGTGGTGGCACACCTGTACTCCCAGCTACTTGGGAGGCTGAGACGAGAGGATCACCTGAGCCCAGGAGCTCCACGCTATAGTTTGAGTTGTGATCGTGCCATTGCACTATAGCCTGGGTGACAGAGCAACACCCTACCTCAAACAAACAAACAACAAAAAAACCCTTCTACCTCTGAACATGTGGGGATTTAAAGATTGCTATGATTTAAATATAAATCATGAATATAGAAAATATGAGAACAGAAGAGTATTTGTTAAACAAGACTAAGCTGTGCTGCATAAAGTAAGGCACTATCATTGTGCTGGTATTTTCTGATTCTCTTGGTGCAATAAATGTTAAACTTTACTACTACCTTAGCCATGTTGCAGGGAATTGACATGAATAGTTCCTGGGTTTTGGCTGAGTGCGGTGGCTCACGCCTGTAATCCCAGCACTTTGGGAGGCTTAGGTGGGCAGATCCAGGAGTTCAAGACCAGCCTGGCCAACATGGCGAAACCCGATCTCTAATAAAAAACTTAAAAATTAGCCGAACGTGGTGGTGCACACCTGTAGTCCCATCTACTCAGGAGGCCGAGGCAGGAGAATTGCTTGAACCTGGGAGGTGGAGGTTGCAGTAAGCCAAGATGGCACCAGTGCTCCTAGCCTGGGTGACAGAGGGAGACTCCGTCTCAAAAAAAAAAAGTTCCTGGGCTTCACGGGCACTCTAATGTGCACATCTTAAATTCTTAGAGCCTACTTCTATGGACGATTTATGTTACTGTTGATGGAGAATTTGATTTTCTTTTTTATCTTCCCCTTTCCCTTGGCCTTTGTAGGTTTTTTGAAGTGAACATACTTTTATGTATTTACTTATTTATTGAGCAGTTCCCAAATGGCAACTTTATTATTTTATTTCTTCAACTCAGTTGTCTAGTTTACTTCATTTGTATCTAATCTATTTAACTCATCCTTTGAGTTTTTAATATCAACATTTTAAATTTTATTTTTTTAGCTTCAAAGGTGTGCATATGCTTGTTACATGGATATAGCATGTATAATGGTGGAGGTTGGGCTTCTAGTGTACCCATCACCCAAATACTGAAGGTTGGACCCAATAGGTAGTTTTTCAGCCCTCACCCTCTCCCACCCAATTGTTTTTATTTCTGAAAGTAATATTTCTTTCTTGGTCTGCCTGATCATTTTTTTATAGTTTCTTATTTTTCGTTAGTTTTCAAAAAATACCTTGTTGGGCATTTTGTCCATAGATATACTATCTTATACTTGCTAATTCCAATATCGGAAGTCCTTAGGAAGTTGTACCTAAGGTAGTTTGTTTCTTTCTGTATTTGGTGATTTTTTTTATGAGCTAATATTTGATTAAACTGAATATTTCTCCATCCTCTGTATAGTTGCCTACAATGTAATTTCTACTTTTTTTTTTGCATAAAAGAGTTTCATTTTCCTTTTTATACTCAATAACTTGTTTAATTAGCCAGTATTTTTACCAGTTTCTTTACTTATTGTTCCTTGCATCTTCTCTGAGTCCACTTTTCTTCTTGCTGAAGTACATCCTTTAGTAATCCTTTTAGTAAGAGGCTGGCTTGTAAATGTCCTTAGTTTTTGTGTGAAAGTATATTTTATGCATTACTTTGTTTTTCAGCTAGATAGAGAATTCTTGGTTGATAGGTTTCCTCCCATCAGCAACCTCGGTATATTATTTCATTGTCTTGTGAAACTTGGCAAACTTGGATCTCTGAGAAGTCCGATCTCTGCCTAATTGTTATGCTTCTGTATGTAATTTTTTTTTTTCTGGTAGTTTTTACAAAGATTTCTTTTCTTTATTCTGTCACCACTACTTACTGTGTGACCTTGGGCAAGTTCAAAATGGATATAAAATTGTATCTGTGTCATAGGGTTGTAATGAGGATTAAGTTTTAAAGCACTTAGAACAGAGCTTTGCATATTATAACTGTGACATGTTAATATTTGTTTTATTTTGCCATACTTGATATTCTAAACACATTTCTATGGTATGCTTAAGTATGTTGTTTTATCCATAGCTCCTCTTTGAAATACATTGTTGATGGGAAGATTCATATCTTTCTTTGTTTCTAGAAAATTCCTTAGCCTTCATATCTTTGAATATTCATTTTCCAATATTCCTTCTTAGTCTCTGTATTATGTTCTAGGTGGTTCCTCAGTATCATTTTCTAATTTACTAATTCACACTTTGACTTTGTCCAGCTAGAGTTTATGTGGCCTCAGTTCCAGTTATTTTTTTTTTAAATATTCAGGCTGTCTCTCTAAGAGCCACCTATTGTGGTTTGATTTCTGCCTATTTTTAATTTTTCTTCCCTTAATGACTATTGTGGCTTCCTTTTAACATTTGAAATTATTTTCAGATTGTCATTTTTTCTTCTAGAATGAATTACAGTTGTTGATTTTATTGGCTGTCCATCTTAGTTTAGTTTTCTTTGTGTGTTTTGAGTTTGCTTTTGCAGTCTCCTATTGACTGGAAGTTTTTGTTTTGTTTTCTTTTTCACTCTTCTTATCCAGTGTTTTTACATGCACCTACATCTCTGTCTAAAACCACATCTTTATATTGGAGGCTTGATTCCCTTGATTCTTGGTAACATCAGGATCAGGCTTCTCTTTCCAAGAATAAGACACAAACTAAGATCTATATTTCTTCTCACTGGACACATAATTTCATCTAAACCATAGCCCCATGCAATGGTTAGTAGTAGCTTTTTCTGGCTCCTTTCATAGGTTGGAAGAGCCTCTCCACCCTAGGTATTGGTTTCAAGCAGTGAGCCTGAGTTCTATCCCAGCCATGCATGGGTACCTTTTTAGTCCCTGTTACTATCCCTACAGGATGTGGACTTTTGGCCATCTCTGTTACTTGAGCCCAGAAGGCTCACAGTTTTAGCTTCAAAAACTGCTTTGTATTTAAAGAGTTCAGTGGCTTGGTCTTTTTTAATATTTTGTTTGTATAGTTAATAAATATTTAACATACATTAAAATGTTTGGAACAGATACATTTCAAAAGTGAATATACAAATCCATTTGGTTGGAAGTTAGTCCATTTTGTGTTGCTATCACAGAATATCACAGACTGGGTAATTTATTAATAATAGAAGTTTGTATAGCTCTTGGTTCTGAGGCTGGTAAGTCTAAGATTGAGGGGCTGCATCTGGTGAGGGCCTTCTTGCCAGATGGAAGGCAGGAATGCAAGAGAGCACAAGCGCAAACAAGGGCAAGACGGGGCCAGACTCGATTTTACCAGGAACTCACTCCTAAGATAAGAGCATTACTCAATTCATGAGGGCAGAGCCTTCATCACCCAGTTACTTTTTATGGACTCACTGGTTATTACTGTCACAATGACAATTCAATTTCAACATGAGTTTTGGAGGTGACTTTCAAATCATAGCAGAAGTCAATGTTTAAAATCAATGTATATCCTACATACCCTTCAGAAAGATAGTAGTTGACTCTCCTACTTATGAGAGGTATATTTTTTTATTCCTTTGCCAATATTGGGTGTAATAATTTTTTAATCTTTGAGAAGGTAATGTATAAAAAACAAATTTGTGTTTAATAGCTAGAAGGATTGGTCATTGCTCCATATATTTATTACCCATTTATATTCTTTTATTTATTTAATTGCCTGTTCACATTCATTGCCCATTTATTTTCCTTTAAGGTGTTCATTTTTATTGTCTTTTAAAATAGCTGTTTGTATATTGTAGTAATGTTAACTTTTGTGTATATATTGCAGATGCTTAAAAGACGTTTGCTTTTCAGGTTAATGAGCTTTATTTTATAGTGTAGGAGTCTCTTTTCTCTGGAGTCACTTTTTCTTATTCCTTTGGAATCAGTCTTTTCTTGTCATCCTTAGAAAGTCCTTTCCTACCATAAGATTACAGAAATATTTGCATACATCTGCTGGTATCGTTTTATTATTAATACTTCAGACTTCAATCTTTAATCTCTTGGTATTTATTTTAAGGTGTGATGTTGAAGGGATTCAGCTACCCACCACTGGAGGGCAGAAGTGGAAAAGATCAGCTTTCAGACACCCATTATTGAATCTCTCTGTTCCCAGAGAGCTCTTTCTGGATTCTCAGTTCTATTCCACTGATAAATTTATTCCTGCATTAGTATTGCCTCTTAAATACTATAATTTGGAATCAAGTTTAAATATCAGGTATTGCAGATTCTCATGATTTTAAGAATGTTTTGGCTATTCACATTTATTCATATATATTTTGAAATGATTTAATCAAGGTCTGGGAAAAAAAAGTTCCAGTTGTGATTATATTGAATTTATAGATTAAATAAAGGGAGGATAACCATCTTCACAATTTTGAATCTTCCTATCCAAGAAAAAGAAGTGTGTGTTATTCTGAAGCCCTCTTCTTAAAAAGGTTCTATTTCTTGTTATGTATTTAGATATACTTTTATTTCTGTCTTAACTTTCTAAGTGATTACTGTTAATCATTTTCATATATGGTTTTCTATAGTCAAATAATCTTATTGAGTATTTTTTTCCCTATCATTTCAGGTTTTGAGTTTGCCATCATGTCATTAACTACAAATAATTGATCTCCTTATAATTTTATGCCTCTTTTTGTTAGCCTTGGCTTATCTCAATAACCGTTATTTCTACACATTGCTGAGTTACAGGGATAAGAGTTGGTGTCCTTGTTCTTTTTTCTTTCCTGGGAATTGTTCTAGTACTGAGATTTCCTCTTTGGCTTGAAGTAAGTATTATATTAAGGAATAAATTTTATCAAATCCCTTTTAGAATATGATGAGATGATCATATGGATTGTTTTTAACTTTTAAAAAGATGACTTATATTAGTCAGCTGCCTAATGTTGGCTCATTGTTACGTTCCTAAAATGATCCCTATTTGGTGATTTGTAATATATATTTTACTGATTTTTTGGCATCTGTATTAATAAGTATGTTTGGACTATAGTTTTATTTTTTTAGTGCTGTCTTTGTCAAATTTTATAGAAGGATTATGATAGGTTTGTAAAAAGAATTGGAAATTTTTTTCCTGTAATCTATAGATAATTTAGGTAATTTGAGAGTTACATGTTTCCTTAGGGCTTGAAGGATCTTGTTTTGAAATAGTCTTGCCTGATGCACTTTTATTTTTAATAGCTTATTTTGAGAACAATCCAAATCTAAAATTTGCAAAAATAATACAGTGAACTTCCATATTTATTTAAATGGCCAATTGTTAACATTTTTCCACATTAGTTTTACAGACTTTTTTCCCTGTGTATGTGCATATGTGTATTCATATTCTCTTGGCATGCACACACACATTTTGTTATTTTTTAGTTTTGCTGAATCATTTAAGACTCAGTATGGACATCATGAACCTTTACTCTTAAATATTTAAATGTGTGTCCCCTAAGAACAAGGACTATCACTTTCTCTTACATAACCATAGTTCAATTATCAAATTTAGGAAATTTAACATTCATACAATACTATTATCTAATATACAACCCATAGTCAGATTTTATCAGTTGTCCCAGTAATGTCCTTTATAACAATCTTCCCCTCCCCATTCCTTCACCCTTTGCCTTCATCCAAGCCAGTCCATAATCACATATTACAGTTTGTTGTGACCTCCTTGGTCTCCTTTAACCTGGAGTGGTTCTTTAGTCTTTCTGCATTTTGTTTTTCATGAGCTCTGGAGTTTTTTGAGGGATAGTTCTTTAATAACTTTCTCATATTGTTCCAGGTTTCTGGTCTTCACTCTAGCACTAATTGAAAAAAAAAATTTGTTTTCCGAGAACTGTTACTTTCCTCCATATTTTCAAATTTATTAACAGAGAATTGTACAGAGTGATTTATTTTACAACAGTAAAATTCTATTTGTGAGGTGAGTATAGCCTGTTTGGCTTCTAATTTTAAATAATTTTTTTAGTTAGACTATTTAGTGGCTTACCTATTTTATTTTTTTCACATATAACATGTACTGTAATTTTACGTAATATATTCCTTCAGCTTTTATTTTATTTTGTATGTGTGTGTGGTTCATTTTTCTTTTTAGGTTGAATATTTAGTATACTGATTTTCTTTAGTATACTGATTTTTTTAACTAAGTGTGAATTCTTTTTTTTCTATTTTCAACACACTATTGCTGGCTTAAAGGTGAGGTTTCTTAATAAGGTTTGGTCACATCTCAGAATTTGATAGGAGATTTTTCTCATTATTGTTTCTAAATATTCTATAATTGTAGAAATATATAAACTCAATGCAAAAAACTGGTGTAGGAGCTTTTTAAGCAATTTCCACATGTTTGAGGTTTTCTTCTTTCTTTACACATTATCAATATCTACTATTAATGTATAATTCAGATATGTCATTTCATTATTTCATTTTCTTTTTTTTTTTTTTTTTGGTCTGTGGGGTAGGATGGGGGAGTGTGTTAGAAATCTATAAGCTTTTCTTTCCAACATATAATCCAATAATTATTTGATTTTTCAATTAATGTTTTAAGTGTGTTTGAACAGAATATATAGTCTTGAAATTTTGGACCACATCTTTTACCAATTTAAAACATGGCTCTTATTCTGTTTATTGCTTTATTCCTTGTGATTTACTTTGTCTGAAATTGAAATTGCAATTCTTGGTATCTTTTTTGCCTAGTGTATTTCGACCACAACAAAGTACTTTTATACTGACATCTTTATTTTTGAGTTTCTTGGTTTTGATTAGTCTCTTGATTGCATGAATCTATCTTTAAATAGTTTATTTTTCAGAAATGAAACATGGATAACACTACTTTAGTGCTGGCATATTTGATCATGTCTTCCTATTGCCTTTACGTATAAATGACAACCTTGCTGGTCATAGTATTCTTGGAATAAAACCTCTTTATCCTCAACGTTTATAGGCATTACTTCGTTGCCTATCATCTGATGTTGCAAAGAAGTCTGGGGCCAACCTGATTTCTTTTTTCTTTTTCTTTTTTGGCATGTTTATTTTATTTTTTTTTATTTGAGACAGTCTTGCTCTGTCACCCAGGCTGGAGTGCAATGGTGCGATCTAGGCTCACTGCAGCCTCCACCTCCTGGGTTCAAGCGATTCTCCTACCTCAACCTCCCGAGTAGCTGGGATTACAGGCGTGCGTTATTATGCCCAGCTAATTTTTATATTTTTAGTAGACATGGGGTTTTGTCATGTTGGCCAGGCTGATCTCAAACTCCTGACCTCAGGTGATCCTCCTGCCTTGGCCTCCCAAAGTGCTGGGATTATAGGCGTGAGCCATCGTGCCCAGCCGATGGCATGTTTATTTTGTCTGAATTGTATTCTTAAAATTTGTAATCTTCAAATTATGCTTCGGTATTGGTCAGTTTCTACTAAATGTATCTAGTACTTGATAAACGCCATTCAATCACCAAGTTCAGTCTTTAGTTTATGATTTATTTCTTCTGCCTTTGAAATTTAATTTTTCTTCCATTATTTGGTTTTCTTATTTACAATGTGCTAATTAAGCTGTTGGATCTGCATTGTTTGTATCTTTTCTCAAGTCTACTTGTTTTTGTTTCTTTATGCTTACTTGCATACTGGATGATTTTTGTCCTGTTCATTTTTACCCCTTGCAGATTGTTTGCTGTAGTGTCTTCATTCCTCATTATTGCTTTTCATGACATTTAAAATATTGCAATGATATTTTTTCTCTGAAATACCTTTTTTTAAAAGCTCTGTTGATACTTTCTATATTCTGGTTTCTTTTCATCCCTATTTCACAAATTAGGTTTTTTAAAATTTTCTTATATGTAAGTTGTCACCTAGTTTTCTAAGGTAAATCTTTTAGACTGTGACATCATGTTCTTGAGTACTTTTTTAGTTACTTTTTTATTTCAGAATTTTTGTATGGGTTCCATAAATTTTGTTTCTGCTTTTTTACTTAAAGGGTGGCAGTTTTCTCTGTTGTTTGCCCAAAAATAACTAGATACTCCTTGCCTGTTCTGTCATTATACTAGGATACCATTACCTCTTTCCCCCTTGGAATTTAACAGGCTGAATTATATTAAATTATTTTAGTTATCATATTTCATTATTTTTGAGAAAAATGATAGGGATTTTGTCCTGTTAACCTGTTACAGGTAAGAAACTTTGTCTTTCTTGATTTTTCTCTTGATGCTTGTTGAAATTACTGATTATTTTAGTTATCACATTTCATTATTTTTGAGAGAAATGATAGGGATTTTGTCCTATTAACCTGTTACAGGTAAGAAACTTTGTCTTTCTTGATTTGTCTCTTGATGCTTGTTGAAATTACTGCACATTTTCATCTTTACAAGTTTGGCAGATTTTCTTTCCCAACAGAAGAACTTGACTATTGGGCATTCTGCTAATTTCCATGGCTGCTATAACAAATTATCACGAACTTGGTGGCTTAAAACAATACAGATTTATTCTCACAGTTCTGGAGGCCACAAGTTCAATATCATTTTCACGGGGACAAAATCACGGTGTCACCAAGAATGTGCTCACTCCCGAGGCTTTAAGGAGGAATCTGTTTCTTGCTTTTTTTCACCTTCCAGTGGCTGTCAGCCTCATCACTTGCCTGGTAGCCACATCACTCCAATCTTTAAGACCAGCATCTTCAAAT